>NW_027101601.1:0-17205 GCF_035046505.1 Tiliqua scincoides
GTCAGATTTACTCCTGCCAAACCCCTAAAACAGGATCTGACCAAACTAAAACTACCGGTTGTCCACGACCAGTTCATGCATTCTACAGATTGTAAATGCAGTCGTGGATACTAATATCAGTGCCGTAATGCATATTTACAACATGATTATATATACATTTTTTTTATCTTTTATACAAAAATTTTATGTTATTGTAGCTTAAAATTTTTAAAGCGAAGCACTGAAGATGCTGAGATGGGTGAGTCAAATTTCCCCAAAAACACAAAGTTTTGGTCCTAAACTTGCCATTGTTTTTAATCAAAATTACACATGCAAGCCTCCACACCCCAGTGAGAATGCCCACACAACCCCGAATAGCCAAGTGGAGCAGGTATCAGGATCTCTAACAAACCGAAGCCCACAACACCTTGCTACGCCACACCCACACGGGTACTCAGCAGTGAATAACATTAAGAAATAAGCGAAAGCTTGACTTAGCTATGATTAAGTTTGGCCGGTAAATTTCGTGCCAGCCACCGCGGTTATACGAAAGGCCAAAAACAATGACCCTCGGCGTAAAGCGTGACCAGAATAATGTCAAAAAAATTGAAGGAAAACCAAGCCAAGACTGTAAAATATATTGGCACAAGAACTCCACCAATAAAATGCCTTCAAATAAAAGACTATTCAACCTCACTAAAGCTAGGAAACAAACTAGGATTAGATACCCTACTATGCCTAGCCCTAAACATAGATGGTTAAACACACAAAACCATTCGCCAGAGAACTACAAGCGAAAAGCTCGAAACTCAAAGGACTTGGCGGTGCTCCACATCATCCTAGAGGAGCCTGTCCTATAATCGATACCCCACGCTTTACCCCACCATTCTTTGCAACTCAGCCTATATACCGCCGTCGTCAGCTTACCCTGTGAAAGAAACAAAGTAGGCAAAAAAGTTTACAACTAACACGTCAGGTCAAGGTGTAGCAGATAGAATGGAAGAGATGGGCTACATTTTCTGCCACAGAAAAATACGAAAGGTGTAATGAAACACACACCCAAAGGAGGATTTAGAAGTAAGCTAAATAAGAGTCTTTATCTTAAATTTGCTCTGGAGCGCGCACACACCGCCCGTCACTCTCATCGTCCAAAAATAAACTTAACATATAAAAATACTAACAATATAGATGAGGCAAGTCGTAACAAGGTAAGCGCACCGGAAGGCGTGCTTGGAACAACAACCAGTAGCTTAAAACAAAGCATTCAACTTACAATTGAAAAATGTTAGTGAGATCCTAACCTTTTTGAGCCAAACAACTAGCCCAATCACATAAACAAATCCTCTCATTAACAAAATAAATCATTCGACAAAACTAGTATATGTGATAGAACCTAACCAAAACGGCGCAACAGAAAAAGTACCGCAAGGGAACCCTGAAAGAATAATGAAACACACAAGCAAAACAAAGCAAAGATAAACCCTTGTACCTCTTGCATCATGGTCCAGCCAGAATAAAACAGACAAAGAGAACTTCAGCCTGTACCCCCGAAACCAAGTGAGCTACTACAAGACAACTGTAAGAGTGCACCCATCTCTGTGGCAAAAGAGTGGGAAGATCTAGTAGTAGCGGTGAAAAGCCAAACGAACTTGGTGATAGCTGGTTGCTCAATAAATGAATTTTAGTTCAACTTTAGGTTACTTCCAGCAAACAATAGCACGCATTTTAACCTAAAAGGTATTCAATGGGGGTACAGCCCCATTGAAATAGGATACAACCTGACTTAGAGAGAAAGCAACATAACCTACGCCCAGTAGGCCCTAAAGCAGCCACCAGTAAACACAGCGTCACAGCACAAAGACAATAAATCCCCCCTGTGTCTGCCACCTCCTAAAAACCTACCGAGCCACACTATTATTATAGACAAACTAATGCTAGAACTAGTAACAAGAAGCCCTTCTCTTAAGCACCCCCTTGACCCAGAAATAGAAAACCTACTGGACATTAACAGACCAAAACAGGAACAACAATTAAACAGCCAAAACTGTTACAAAAACTGTCAACCCGACACCGGTGTGCTAAAAAGATAGATTAAAAGCTGTAAAAGGAATTCAGCAAAACCTTGTCCCAACTGTTTACCAAAAACATAGCCTTTAGCTAAACAAGTATTAAAGGTCCTGCCTGCCCAGTGAAACTTTTAAACGGCCGCGGTATCCTAACCGTGCAAAGGTAGCGTAATCACTTGTCTTCTAAATAAAGACTAGTATGAACGGCTAAATGAGGACAAACCTGTCTCTTATAGCTAATCAGTGAAACTGATCTCCCAGTACAAAAGCTGGGATAAACACATAAGACGAGAAGACCCTGTGGAGCTTAAAACGACCGCTAATAAGCACCACTAATGCCCCTAGCCCATAGTTTTAAGTTGGGGCGACTTCGGAACAAAACAAAACTTCCGAGCACAGAACCACCACTTCTCACCAAGGCTAACAAGCCAAAGTACAAAGCCGACCCAGTCATACTGACCAACGAACCAAGTTACCCCAGGGATAACAGCGCTATCTTCTTCAAGAGTCCCTATCGACAAGAAGGTTTACGACCTCGATGTTGGATCAGGACACCCAAATGGTGTAGCCGCTATTAAAGGTTCGTTTGTTCAACGATTAACAGTCCTACGTGATCTGAGTTCAGACCGGAGCAATCCAGGTCGGTTTCTATCTATGACGCTTACTTCTTCAGTACGAAAGGACAAAGAAGAGAGGACCAATATTATAAACACGTCCTTAAAACTAGCTGAACAAAACTCAAGCTAAACAAAGCACCTAGAACACCCCCAGACAAGGGGTAATTATTAGGGTGGCAGAGCCAGGTGAATGCAAAAGACCTAAGATCTTTCTACTAGATGTTCAAATCATCTCCCTAATACATGAATGCATTACTCTTATATATCATTAATCCCCTATTATATATTATTCCCATCTTACTAGCTGTTGCCTTCCTTACACTACTGGAACGAAAAGTGCTCGGTTATATACAACTACGAAAAGGCCCTAACATCATTGGCCCTTATGGGCTATTACAACCATTTGCAGACGGCATTAAACTGTTTATTAAAGAACCCTTACGCCCCTCCTCTTCCTCTCCTGCCCTCTTCATCATAACCCCGACCTTAGCCCTATTTCTAGCCCTTATAATTTGAACCCCCCTCCCAATACCGGCCACCTTAGCAGACATAAACCTAGGCCTTCTCTTCATACTAGCCCTCTCAAGCATAGCAGTATATTCTATTCTATGATCAGGGTGGGCATCCAACTCAAAATACCCATTAATTGGCGCCCTACGTGCGGTAGCACAAACAATCTCATACGAGGTCACCCTGGGAATTATTTTACTAACCATTATTATCCTTACAGGGGGCTTCACTCTACAAATACTCTCAATTACACAAGAACACCAATGACTACTAATTTCATCATGACCTCTTGCCATAATATGGTTTATCTCAACACTAGCAGAAACAAACCGGGCCCCCTTTGATTTAACAGAAGGAGAATCAGAGCTTGTCTCTGGCTTTAATGTAGAGTATGCCGCTGGCCCATTCGCCCTATTTTTCCTAGCTGAATATGCAAACATCATACTAATAAATACCCTAACCTGCATCCTTTTCCTAAACCCAGGAACCTCCCTACCCCCAGACGTGTTCACAATAAACCTAATATTAAAAACAACTATCCTGACAATCATATTCTTATGAACTCGCGCCTCATACCCTCGTTTTCGTTACGACCAACTTATACACCTCTTATGAAAAAATTTCTTACCCCTAACCCTCGCTCTATTAATGTGGCATGCCTCTTTCCCAACAATATTATCAGGACTCCCCCCACAATAAACCAGGAAATATGCCCGAATCCCCAAGGATTACTTTGATAGAGTAAAACACAGGGGTTAAAATCCCCTTATTTCCTTCTTCTCGAAGCACTAGAAAAACAGGACACGAACCCGCACCAAAAGACTCAAAATCTTATGTACTTCATTATACTATTTTCTAGTAAAGTCAGCTAATTAAGCTTTCGGGCCCATACCCCGAAAATGTTGGTTAAAATCCTTCCTATACTAATGAACCCAATCATATCTTCACTGATTCTCTCAAGCGTAGCAACCGGCTCCATCATTACCCTATCAAGCACACACTGACTCCTTGCCTGAATCGGATTAGAACTAAATACCCTAGCCATTATTCCCCTTATCGCCAAACAACACCATCCCCGTGCAACTGAAGCCGCTACAAAATATTTCCTTACCCAAGCTGCTGCCTCAGCCACACTCCTATTCGCCAGCACAATCAATGCCTGATCCACCAGCACCTGAGACATTTCACAACTCACAAACCAACCTGCCTGCATCATAATAACAATAGCTCTAGCCATAAAACTAGGCCTAGCCCCCCTGCATTTCTGACTACCAGAAGTCCTACAAGGCACAACACTAAAAACAGCACTAATCATTACAACTTGACAAAAACTCGCCCCCCTCGCCCTACTTTATATAGCCGCCCCCGCTATCCACCCAAATACACTTCTAATTATAGGGCTACTGTCAACCTTGACCGGAGGGTGGGGAGGCATAAACCAAACACAGACACGAAAAATCATAGCATTCTCATCAATTGCCCACCTAGGTTGAATAGCTACAATTCTCACACTAAGCTCAAACTTAATACTCCTCAACCTATTTTTATACCTCATAATAACAACTACTGCCTTTATAATCCTTATCTTCATCACAGCAAAAAACATTAAAGATTTAACCACCTCTTGAACAATTTCCCCCTCAACCATAGCACTTATATTTTTACTACTAATATCTCTAGGAGGGCTCCCCCCGCTAACAGGCTTTATCCCAAAATGGTTAATTTTACAAGAATTAACAACCCACAACCTATCAATGACCGCAGCCCTACTTGCCCTCTCCGCTCTATTAAGCCTATTCTTTTACTTACGACTATCTTACATCACAACCCTCACAGTGTTCCCAACCACCACACAAACAACACACAAATGACGATTCCAACCTAAACTAAGTACAACCACAATCTCAACCCTCTTACTACCATCCTTACTCCTCTTACCCCTAACCCCAATGATACTTTAAGAGGCTTAGGTTAACAAAACCAAGGGCCTTCAAAGCCCTAAATAAGAGTTCAACCCTCCTAGCCCCTGAAGGCATGTAAAACTTTAACTTACATCTCCTGATTGCAACTCAGGCACTTTAATTAAGCTAAAACCTCCCAGACAGACGGGCCTCGATCCCGTAAATTTCTAGTTAACAGCTAAACGCCCCATCCAGCGGGCTTCAATCTGAGCTTCTTCTAAAAAAAGAAGCTCCGGCACACCTTTGGTGTGCTTCTCTAGATTTGCACTCTAGCGTGAATCACCACGAAGCTATTGTGATAAGAGTGGGACTGGCACCCACCTATACAGGGCTACAACCTGCCACCTACTATCGGCCATCTTACCTGTGACCATTAATCGTTGATTCTTCTCAACCAACCACAAAGATATCGGCACCTTATACTTAATCTTCGGAGCTTGAGCAGGAATAGTTGGTACAGCACTTAGCCTGTTAATTCGGGCTGAACTAAGTCAACCTGGCGCCCTGCTAGGCGATGATCAGATCTATAACGTCATTGTAACAGCCCATGCTTTTGTCATAATTTTCTTTATAGTAATGCCTGTAATAATCGGCGGGTTCGGAAATTGACTAGTCCCCCTAATAATTGGGGCGCCAGATATGGCCTTCCCACGAATAAACAACATGAGTTTTTGACTTCTCCCTCCTTCTCTATTACTGCTACTTGCATCCTCGGGGGTGGAAGCCGGGGCCGGCACCGGGTGAACCGTCTACCCTCCCTTAGCCGGGAACTTAGCCCATGCCGGGGCCTCTGTAGATCTAACCATCTTCTCCCTCCACCTCGCGGGAGTCTCCTCAATTCTTGGGGCCATTAACTTTATTACTACCTGCATCAACATAAAACCACCCTCCATAACCCAATACCAAACCCCTCTATTCGTATGATCAGTAATAATCACGGCAGTTCTACTTTTACTATCACTACCCGTCCTTGCCGCCGGTATCACAATACTACTAACAGACCGAAATTTAAACACATCTTTCTTCGATCCTGCAGGTGGGGGGGACCCAATTTTATACCAACATCTGTTTTGGTTCTTTGGTCACCCAGAAGTCTACATTTTGATTCTTCCTGGCTTTGGAATAATCTCACACATTGTAACCTATTATGCTGGAAAAAAAGAACCTTTCGGCTACATGGGTATAGTATGAGCCATAATATCTATCGGCTTCTTAGGCTTTATCGTATGAGCCCACCACATATTTACCGTTGGAATGGATGTCGATACCCGAGCATATTTCACTTCCGCCACAATAATCATCGCAATTCCAACAGGTGTAAAGGTATTTAGCTGGCTCGCAACTTTACATGGGGGCATAATCAAATGAGATGCTGCCATACTCTGGGCCCTGGGCTTCATTTTCCTATTTACTGTGGGAGGCCTAACAGGCATTGTACTTGCCAACTCATCCTTAGACATTGTTCTTCATGACACATATTACGTCGTAGCTCATTTCCACTATGTATTATCCATAGGTGCCGTATTTGCAATCATAGGAGGCTTTGTACATTGATTTCCCCTATTTTCAGGCTATACACTTCATCAAACTTGAACAAAAGTCCAATTTGGTGTCATATTTGCCGGGGTTAATCTGACCTTCTTCCCTCAACACTTCCTTGGGCTATCAGGAATGCCCCGCCGTTACTCCGACTATCCTGACGCATATACCATCTGAAATACTTTATCATCAATTGGCTCACTAATTTCTCTAGTAGCCGTAATCATAATAATGTTTATCATTTGAGAAGCATTCGCAGCTAAACGAGAAGTTTTCGCCCTAGAACTAACAAACACAAACCTAGAATGACTTCACGGCTGCCCACCCCCTTATCACACTTACGAAGAACCAACATATGTACAAACAAACTCAAGAAAGGGAGGAATCGAACCGCCTTCTACTGGTTTCAAGCCAATCACATAGCCAAGATGCTTCTTTCTCATGAGACCCTAGTAAATTTATTATGTAGCCCTGTCAGAGCTAAGTTATAGGTTAGCCCCTATGGGCCTCATGATGGCACACCCCGCTCAACTCGGATTTCAAGACGCAGCATCTCCCATTATAGAAGAGCTCTTACATTTTCATGACCACGCCATTATAATTGTCTTCTTAATTAGTGCTTTAGTATTATACATTATTTCTTTAATAATAACAACAAAGCTAACACACACAAATACCATAGACGCCCAAGAAGTAGAAATAATCTGAACAATTCTTCCTGCAATCATTTTAATCTTAATTGCCCTCCCTTCCCTTCGCATTCTCTACCTCATAGATGAAATCAACAACCCACACCTAACTGTTAAAGCTCTCGGCCACCAATGATATTGGAGCTATGAGTACACAGACTATCAAGATCTCGCATTTGACTCTTACATAATTCCCTCACAAGACCTCCCTCAAGGACACCTCCGTCTATTAGAAGTAGATCACCGAATAGTAGTTCCAATAGAATCCCCAATTCGCATACTAATCTCCGCAGAAGATGTCCTGCACTCATGGGCCGTACCCGCCCTCGGCATTAAAACAGATGCCATTCCCGGACGACTAAATCAAACAACCTTTATCACTTCTCACCCAGGCTTGTTCTATGGACAATGCTCAGAAATCTGCGGATCTAACCACAGCTTCATGCCCATTGTAGTAGAAGCAATTCCACTAAAACACTTTGAAGACTGAACCACAACAATACTCACTGCATCACTAAGAAGCTTTTATCAGCGTTAGCCTTTTAAGCTAAAGAAGGAGACAACACCTGCCCCCTTAGTGATATGCCTCAATTAAACCCTGCCCCCTGATTAATAATCCTCCTACTTTCATGAACAATCTTATTAACAATTCTCCAAACCAAAACTTTAATAATAACCTCTCAAAATCTCCCAATCCAAAACACCCCCACACCTAAAGCCTCACCTTGAAACTGACCATGAATTTAAGCTTCTTCGACCAATTTTTAAGCCCACAACTCCTTGGAATCCCCCTTATCACCCTAGCAATAATCCTGCCACCAACCCTAATTTTTACAAAAACAAGCCGACTTATCTTAAATCGGCTAGAAACGGTACAAACATGAGCAATCTTTATATTTGTAAAACAACTTATATTACCCCTAAACAAACCAGGCCACAAATGAGCCGCACTCTTAACCTCACTTATATTATTCCTTCTCCTATTCAATTTGCTAGGACTTTTCCCTTATACATTCACCCCAACTACCCAGCTATCAATAAATATGGGTTTAGCAGTACCCTTATGACTAGCAACTGTATTAATTGGCTTACGCAATCAACCAACCCTTTCATTAGGCCACCTTCTACCAGAAGGCACCCCAACCCCTCTCGTACCTGTTCTCATTATTATCGAAACAATTAGCCTACTCATTCGCCCTCTTGCACTAGGCGTTCGACTAACAGCCAACTTAACAGCAGGTCACCTGCTAATCCAACTTATTTCTACCGCCGTATTTGTAATACTACCCATAATAACTGCAACCGCAACACTAACCTTTATTGTCCTCTTACTTTTAACTATTCTAGAGGTCGCAGTAGCAATTATTCAAGCCTACGTCTTCACTTTACTATTAAGCCTATACCTACAAGAAAATACTTAATGATCCACCAAGCACATGCCTATCATATAGTAGACCAAAGCCCCTGGCCCCTAACAGGCGCAATCGCTGCCTTACTTATAACATCCGGACTCGCCGTCTGATTTCACTTCAACAATATACTATTAATGAATATCGGCCTAATTATCCTCCTTCTAACAATACTACAATGGTGGCGAGATATCACCCGTGAGGGAACCTTTCAAGGCCACCACACGGTCCCTGTACAAAAAGGCCTCCGATACGGGATAATCCTTTTTATTACATCAGAGGTCTTCTTTTTTATCGGCTTTTTCTGAGCTTTCTACCACTCAAGCCTGGCCCCAACCCCGGAGCTTGGGGGCTGTTGACCCCCTAGCGGAATTCACCCATTAAACCCATTTGAAGTACCCCTTCTAAACACAGCTGTACTCCTAGCCTCTGGTGTTACCGTAACATGAGCCCACCATTCTATTATAGAAAATAATCGAAAAGAAGCAATTCAAGCCCTTACACTAACCATTGCCTTGGGCCTTTACTTCACCGCCCTCCAAGCCATAGAATACTATGAAGCCCCTTTCGCTATTTCAGATAGCGTTTACGGGTCAACATTCTTTGTGGCAACAGGCTTCCATGGCCTCCACGTAATTATTGGATCAACTTTTTTAATTGTTTGCTTACTACGACAGATCATATATCACTTCACAACAAACCACCACTTCGGATTTGAAGCCGCCGCATGATACTGACATTTCGTAGACGTTGTATGACTGTTCCTTTACATCTCAATTTACTGATGAGGCTCTTGCTCTTTTAGTATCAACCAGTACAAGTGATTTCCAATCACTAAGCCTTAATAAAACCTTAAGAAAGAGTAATGAATATAACAACCATATTCTTAATTACAACAACCCTTATAGTTATCTTAATTACTATTAGCTTTTGATTACCACAAATATCACCAGACACAGAAAAACTCTCCCCATATGAATGCGGCTTCGACCCATTAGGAACCGCCCGTCTACCATTCTCGCTTCGATTCTTCCTAGTTGCAATCCTATTTCTTCTATTCGACCTAGAAATTGCGCTACTCCTTCCGATCCCATGAGCCATAAACCTTATACAACCAACAACCACTTTAATCTGAATATCCGCAATCATTATTCTTCTAACACTAGGCTTAATTTACGAATGATTAGCAGGGGGGCTAGAGTGGGCAGAGTAGGCAGTTAGTATAAATAAAACAACTAATTTCGACTTAGTAGCCCCAGGTTTTAACCCTGGACTGCCATATGACAACATATTTTACCTTTTCCTCTGCCTTCGTACTCGGAATTTTAGGGTTGGCCCTACACCGAACACACTTAGTTTCCGCACTACTCTGTATCGAAGCCATAATATTAGCCCTCTTTATAGCACTTACAGCATTCTCATCTACACTACAACTCCCCTCCACAAACATTTCTCCCATTCTCCTCCTTGCTTTTTCTGCCTGTGAAGCAGGAACTGGCCTCGCCTTATTAGTGGCAACCTCTCGAACACATGGCTCGGACCATCTTAAAAACCTAAACCTCTTACAATGCTAAAAATTCTTTTACCTACCCTTATATTAATTCCAACAGCCCTTCTATCAAAACAAAACATCCTTTTCACAATATACACCTCCTACTCAATACTACTTGCACTAATAAGTCTAGTCTGATTTAAGTATCCTCTAAACCCTAGCATAATATTCTCCTCTTCCTACCTAAACATTGACTCAATTTCCGCCCCATTAATAATCCTTTCCTGCTGACTTCTCCCACTAATAGCCCTAGCTAGCCAAAACCACCTCCAACACGAACCTCTTGCTCGAAAACGAAACTTTTTAGTAGTCATTACAACCCTACAAGTTGCCCTATTATTAACATTCTCCGCAACCGAATTCACCCTATTTTACATTATATTCGAAACAACATTAATTCCCACCCTCATTGTTATTACACGATGGGGAAACCAAGCCGAGCGACTTTCCGCAGGGACATACTTTCTATTTTACACACTTGCTGGATCTCTCCCCCTATTAGTTGCTATTCTATTTTTAAACACTAAATACTCCAACATTTCAATAGTAATAATAAACCTAATTCAACCAGAAACCCCCCACTCATGAACAAATAACATACTATGACTTGCCTGCTTAATCGCCTTCCTAGTGAAAATGCCTTTATATGGCCTCCACCTCTGACTCCCAAAAGCCCATGTGGAAGCCCCTATCGCTGGCTCAATGGTTCTGGCTGCAATTTTACTGAAACTCGGAGGCTACGGTATCATTCGAATCACCCCCCTACTAAACCCACTCTCAACAAAACTATACTACCCCTTTATTATTCTAGCCATTTGAGGCATCATCATAACCAGCTCAATCTGCCTACGACAAACTGACTTAAAATCTTTAATCGCTTACTCATCAGTAAGCCACATAGGCCTCGTAATTGCAGCCGCTTTGATTCAAACCCCATGAAGCCTAACAGGAGCAATTTTACTGATAATTGCCCACGGCCTTACCTCATCAATACTATTTTGTCTAGCAAACACAAACTATGAACGCACCCATAGCCGAACACTCCTTCTAGCCCGCGGCCTGCAACTTATTCTTCCTCTAACAATATCCTGGTGGCTTATAGCTAACTTAATAAATATGGCCCTCCCCCCCACAATTAATCTCACAGGCGAACTTCTAATCATAACATCATTATTCAACTGGTCCCCCCTAACAATCCTCATAACAGGAGTAGGCACTCTCTTAACAGCCACCTACTCACTTCATATATTTTTAACAACCCAACGAGGAAAGCTCCCACAACACGCTATCCAAACAAACCCGACATACACCCGAGAACACCTGCTACTGGTCCTACACATCCTCCCGATACTTATACTTATAATAAAACCCGAACTAATCATAGGCCCCCTTCCTTGTTGTCATAGTTTAACAAAAACATTAGAATGTGGATCTAAAAATAGAAGTTCAAACCTTCTTAATGACCGAGGGGTATTGTATACAAAGAACTGCTAACTCTGCGTCCTGGGATTAACCCCCCAGACTCCTCACTTTTAAAGGATCAGAGTTTAATCCATTGGTCTTAGGAGCCAAAATTCTTGGTGCAATTCCAAGTAAAAGTACATGCACAACATCCCCCACACCACCATAGCCGCTACCTTTCTATTCCTAATAATTCCCATCACAATAACCCTATACCCTCTACAAAACCAATGACACCTCTCCCATGTAAAGGTAGCTGTGCAAACAGCATTTTTTACCAGCATAATCCCCCTGTTTATCTTCATTAACTATGGACTAGAATTCACAACTACAAACATCCACTGAATCAACATCTCTAATTTTAGCATCAACATTAGCTTCATGCTAGACACCTACGCAATTACATTTTTACCCATCGCACTCTTTGTCACATGATCCATCTTGGAGTTTGCCGCATGATATATGACCTCAGACCCCTTTATCAACCGATTTTTTAAGTATCTTCTCCTATTCTTACTAGCTATATTAATTCTTGTTACCGCAAATAATATCTTCCAGCTTTTTATTGGGTGGGAGGGGGTTGGAATTATATCCTTTCTATTAATCGGGTGATGATTCTCACGTTCCGACGCAAACTCATCCGCCCTACAGGCAGTCATTTATAACCGAGTTGGGGATATTGGCCTTATCCTAACAATAGCCTGACTTGCTATAAACACAACCACCTGAGAATTTCATCAACTATTTACTAACCCAAACTCAGTCACCCTTGTCCCCCTCTTGGGTTTAATCTTAGCTGCCGCAGGAAAGTCTGCCCAATTTGGCCTTCACCCATGATTACCAGCAGCCATAGAAGGTCCTACTCCCGTCTCTGCCTTACTCCACTCCAGCACAATGGTTGTGGCAGGTGTATTCCTACTAATTCGCCTCCACCCCCTATTAGAAACAAACACAACAGCCCTATCCACCTGCCTTTGTCTAGGTGCAATAACAACCTTATTCACAGCAATTTGTGCCCTCACACAAAACGATATTAAAAAAATCATCGCCTTCTCAACCTCAAGCCAGCTTGGGTTGATAATGGTCACCGTAGGATTAAACCAACCACAACTAGCCTTCTTTCATATTTCAACCCACGCATTCTTTAAAGCCATGTTATTCCTCTGTTCTGGGTCGATCATTCATAATTTATCAGACGAACAGGACATCCGAAAGATAGGAGGCATTAACAAAGCAATACCCGTTACCACCTCCTGCCTAACCATCGGCAGCCTTGCCCTAATAGGAACCCCCTTTCTATCCGGCTTTTTCTCAAAAGACACCATCATCGAAACAATAAATACCTCCTACCTTAACGCCTGAGCCCTAATACTAACTCTCACAGCAACGGCCCTAACGGCCGCCTACAGCCTACGACTAATCTTCTACGTACAAATAAACACCTCCCGAGGGAACACTCTTGTCATCATTTCCGAAAACAATAAAACCCTAACCAACCCCCTTGTTCGCCTCGCAACAGGAAGCATTTTAACTGGCTTACTCCTTATCTCCTCTGTTCTTCCAATCAAAACAACAGCATTAACCATATCAACAAACATAAAACTGTCCGCATTACTCGTAACAATCTTAGGCCTTTTATATGCTTTAGAACTAGCCACCCAAACAACAACACTCTTGACTCCAAAACATAATAAGTTAAACAACTTCTCAAACCAACTAGGATTCTTCAACATAATCATTCACCGAACCCACCCAAACATTTCACTCATACAAGGACAAAACCTTGCCTCACACCTAAACGACCAACTATGGTATGAAAAAATTGGTCCAAAAATACTAACAATAACCAACACCCCCATGGTCAACAGCATTTCTACTGCCAACAAAGGTCTTATTAAAGCCTACTTAATCATATTTGTCCTATTTATGACCTCGGTGCTCATTTTTATTTTAATCTAATTACCCGCAAAGCCCCCCGCGCCAACCCACGTGACAGCTCTAACGCAACAAATAAAGCCAGCAATAAGCCTCACCCGGAAATTAATAAACAGCCACCCCCCCATGAATATAACAAAGACACCCCACTAAAGTCCGCACGAACAAAATGTAACCCTACACAATCAACCCCAACAACTCCAAACCCCTCCACCACCCACCCCCCACCAAATACCACAAACAACACCGTCACCAAAACAAAATACCCCCCAACATACAACCCAACAGACCAGCTCCCCCATGTCTCAGGGTAGGGCTCAGCCGCCAACGCTACAGAATAAGCAAATACCACCAACATTCCCCCTAAATAAATCAAAAATAAGACCAAAGAAACAAAAGAACTACCCAATCAAACCAACACACCACACCCAACGGCAGCAGCAACCACCAACCCAACCGCACCATAAAGCGGGGATGGGTTTGAGGCAACAGCCACCAACCCCCCCAATAAACAAAAAGATAATAAAAAAATAAAATAAACCATAATTTTTGCCTGGACTTTAACCAAGACCTGCGGCACGAAAAACCACTGTTGTATTCAACTACAAAAACTAATGACCCACAACCTACGAAAAACTCACCCAATCCTAAAGATTGTAAACAACACATTCATTGACCTCCCCACCCCATCAAATATCTCAGCATGATGAAATTTTGGCTCACTACTTGGATTTTGTCTAATCGCACAAGTCCTAACTGGCCTATTCCTTGCTATACACTACACAGCAGACATCTCTTCAGCATTTTCATCAATCGCACACATTTGTCGAGACGTACAATACGGGTGGCTAATCCGAAACCTGCACGCCAATGGGGCCTCCATATTCTTTATTTGCATTTACCTCCATATCGGACGGGGCTTATACTACGGCTCTTACATATACAAAGAAACCTGAAACATTGGGGTCGTTCTTCTTCTCCTTGTAATGGCAACAGCCTTTGTGGGCTACGTACTTCCATGGGGCCAGATATCTTTTTGAGGGGCCACCGTCATTACTAACCTTCTTTCAGCAATTCCCTATATCGGAACAACCTTGGTAGAATGAATCTGGGGAGGGTTCTCAGTAGACAACGCAACACTCACCCGATTCTTTTCATTCCATTTTATTCTGCCATTTATTATCATGGGAACCTCTATACTTCACCTCCTTTTCCTCCACGAAACAGGATCAAATAACCCCACAGGCCTAAACTCCAACACAGACAAAATCCCATTTCACCCTTATTACACCTATAAAGACCTTTTAGGCCTAACATTATTAATCTTCGTTCTCCTCCTACTAGCCCTCTTCTCCCCAAACTTACTAGGAGACCCAGAAAACTTTACCCCTGCAAACCCCTTAGTCACGCCACCACACATTAAACCCGAGTGATACTTCCTCTTTGCCTACGCTATCCTACGCTCAATCCCAAATAAATTAGGAGGCGTTCTTGCCTTATTATTTTCAATCCTAATCCTAATCTTCGTACCCATACTCCATACATCAAAGCAACGAGGAAACACCTTCCGGCCCCTATCCCAAGGGGTCTTTTGACTCCTTATATCAAATATCATTATCCTCACGTGAATCGGAGGACAGCCCGTAGAGGACCCCTTCATCATCATCGGACAAATTGCCTCAATACTCTACTTTGCTATTTTCCTCCTCCTCATACCAATTACAGCCAAACTAGAAGATAAAATACTCAAATGATAGCCCCACTCTAAGCCTTAGTAGCTTAATAGACAAAGCATTGGTCTTGTAAGCCAAAGATGGGAACTAAGACCCCCTAAGGCATCAGAGAGAGGGGACTCAAACCCCCACCGCTAGTCCCCAAAACTAGCATTCTAACTTTAAACTACCCCCTGGCGGCTTTTTTGTCCTCTACCTCAATTCACCCGTATCTGGCCGCCCCTGGCGGCTTTTTTGTCCTCTACCTCAATTCACCCGTATCTGGCCGCCCCTGGCGGCTTTTTTGTCCTCTACCTCAATTCACCCGTATCTGGCCGCCCCTGGCGGCTTTTTTGTCCTCTACCTCAATTCACCCGTATCTGGCCGCCCCTGGCGGCTTTTTTGTCCTCTACCTCAATTCACCCGTATCTGGCCGCCCCTGGCGGCTTTTTTGTCCTCTACCTCAATTCACCCGTATCTGGCCGCCCCTGGCGGCTTTTTATTGCTTTGCTGGTGATCTTACACATACTATGTATAATCGGACATTCACCTCTTGTCCTCATGCATATCATATCCGGTTAATCAGTCAATGATCAATCACAAACTAAGAATAATCGAACAATTAATTTTCAACCTCATGCATATCACAAAAGACTTCAAATTAAGGTTCTAAGACATACTATGTATAATCGGACATTTACCTCTTGTCCACACGCATATCACAACAGACAGATTATTAATGATTTCATACTTACAACACATCTCGAATATTTTCCTCTTTCACACATGCAGATCATAGAAGATTAGATTAGAATGATCTAGCACATATTATGTATAATTGGACATTTGCCCTCTTCGCCTCACGCATATCATGAGGACACTACCCTCTCCCAACCATGCCCATTGGATGCCATCACCCTTCTCCCCTGCTGCTCTCTTGCTCGACAGTTATCTATTATATTCTGCCATCTCCGAGAAACCAGCAATCCCTTAATGACGTGTACTCCCGTTACTAGCCCCGTGGGACACACGGAGTACGTTGGCTATTTCTCACTTTTTCCAAGGCCTCTGGTTCCTACCTCAGGGGCGGTCAAAGGATTCCCAACACTTTCTCACTTTTAACGATGCTTCTGGTTGGTGCATAATGTACACTTTGCCGAGAAATCATAGCATCCCGACCCCCAATGCATCTGGCCTTTTTTATTTTTTTTGGGGGAGTGGATCTCAGAGCCGCTTGCTAAAGTGGTCGCCTACAATTTGCCGTCCGATCTGGACCTACGGTGCACGTGATAAACGTTCCCACGTATAGAGCACGCGATTTCGTTTAATGCTTGAATGACATAAAATTAGTAACAAACGTGTTAAAACGTACGAAAAAGCACCTGTGAACACATGCGACGCAGGTGAAAATACAAGTGCAAATGTGTGCGCAGACGTGGACGTGGGCACGCGGGCGCGCCTGCAGCGCACGTATGTTTGCAAGCGCAAACGTGCGCAGACGTGGACGTGAGCACGCGGGCGCGCCTGCAGCGCACGTGCGTTTGCGAGTGCAGGCATGTGCGCGGGCGCGTTCACAGACGCAGACATGTACACAGGTGCAGGCGCACCCACAACGCAGGTGTCGGTGTAGGTGTAGGTGCGGACGTTCAGCTTGATACACGTAAATAAATACAACTTAATTTTTATGGCAAACCCCCCTACCCCCCTTACCGGTAATTTCTCACTTAGTCAGATTTACTCCTGCCAAACCCCTAAAACAGGATCTGACCAAACTA
>NW_027101602.1:0-17205 GCF_035046505.1 Tiliqua scincoides
CTGCTCAAGCTCCGAAGATTAAGTATAAGGTGCCGATATCTTTGTGGTTGGTTGAGAAGAATCAACGATTAATGGTCACAGGTAAGATGGCCGATAGTAGGTGGCAGGTTGTAGCCCTGTATAGGTGGGTGCCAGTCCCACTCTTATCACAATAGCTTCGTGGTGATTCACGCTAGAGTGCAAATCTAGAGAAGCACACCAAAGGTGTGCCGGAGCTTCTTTTTTTAGAAGAAGCTCAGATTGAAGCCCGCTGGATGGGGCGTTTAGCTGTTAACTAGAAATTTACGGGATCGAGGCCCGTCTGTCTGGGAGGTTTTAGCTTAATTAAAGTGCCTGAGTTGCAATCAGGAGATGTAAGTTAAAGTTTTACATGCCTTCAGGGGCTAGGAGGGTTGAACTCTTATTTAGGGCTTTGAAGGCCCTTGGTTTTGTTAACCTAAGCCTCTTAAAGTATCATTGGGGTTAGGGGTAAGAGGAGTAAGGATGGTAGTAAGAGGGTTGAGATTGTGGTTGTACTTAGTTTAGGTTGGAATCGTCATTTGTGTGTTGTTTGTGTGGTGGTTGGGAACACTGTGAGGGTTGTGATGTAAGATAGTCGTAAGTAAAAGAATAGGCTTAATAGAGCGGAGAGGGCAAGTAGGGCTGCGGTCATTGATAGGTTGTGGGTTGTTAATTCTTGTAAAATTAACCATTTTGGGATAAAGCCTGTTAGCGGGGGGAGCCCTCCTAGAGATATTAGTAGTAAAAATATAAGTGCTATGGTTGAGGGGGAAATTGTTCAAGAGGTGGTTAAATCTTTAATGTTTTTTGCTGTGATGAAGATAAGGATTATAAAGGCAGTAGTTGTTATTATGAGGTATAAAAATAGGTTGAGGAGTATTAAGTTTGAGCTTAGTGTGAGAATTGTAGCTATTCAACCTAGGTGGGCAATTGATGAGAATGCTATGATTTTTCGTGTCTGTGTTTGGTTTATGCCTCCCCACCCTCCGGTCAAGGTTGACAGTAGCCCTATAATTAGAAGTGTATTTGGGTGGATAGCGGGGGCGGCTATATAAAGTAGGGCGAGGGGGGCGAGTTTTTGTCAAGTTGTAATGATTAGTGCTGTTTTTAGTGTTGTGCCTTGTAGGACTTCTGGTAGTCAGAAATGCAGGGGGGCTAGGCCTAGTTTTATGGCTAG
Organism: Tiliqua scincoides; assembly: GCF_035046505.1. Classification (NCBI taxonomy): domain Eukaryota; kingdom Metazoa; phylum Chordata; class Lepidosauria; order Squamata; family Scincidae; genus Tiliqua; species Tiliqua scincoides. Next base: position 1,178 of record NW_027101602.1, read on the forward strand.
AGCTATTGTTATTATGATGCAGGCAGGTTGGTTTGTGAGTTGTGAAATGTCTCAGGTGCTGGTGGATCAGGCATTGATTGTGCTGGCGAATAGGAGTGTGGCTGAGGCAGCAGCTTGGGTAAGGAAATATTTTGTAGCGGCTTCAGTTGCACGGGGATGGTGTTGTTTGGCGATAAGGGGAATAATGGCTAGGGTATTTAGTTCTAATCCGATTCAGGCAAGGAGTCAGTGTGTGCTTGATAGGGTAATGATGGAGCCGGTTGCTACGCTTGAGAGAATCAGTGAAGATATGATTGGGTTCATTAGTATAGGAAGGATTTTAACCAACATTTTCGGGGTATGGGCCCGAAAGCTTAATTAGCTGACTTTACTAGAAAATAGTATAATGAAGTACATAAGATTTTGAGTCTTTTGGTGCAGGTTCGTGTCCTGTTTTTCTAGTGCTTCGAGAAGAAGGAAATAAGGGGATTTTAACCCCTGTGTTTTACTCTATCAAAGTAATCCTTGGGGATTCGGGCATATTTCCTGGTTTATTGTGGGGGGAGTCCTGATAATATTGTTGGGAAAGAGGCATGCCACATTAATAGAGCGAGGGTTAGGGGTAAGAAATTTTTTCATAAGAGGTGTATAAGTTGGTCGTAACGAAAACGAGGGTATGAGGCGCGAGTTCATAAGAATATGATTGTCAGGATAGTTGTTTTTAATATTAGGTTTATTGTGAACACGTCTGGGGGTAGGGAGGTTCCTGGGTTTAGGAAAAGGATGCAGGTTAGGGTATTTATTAGTATGATGTTTGCATATTCAGCTAGGAAAAATAGGGCGAATGGGCCAGCGGCATACTCTACATTAAAGCCAGAGACAAGCTCTGATTCTCCTTCTGTTAAATCAAAGGGGGCCCGGTTTGTTTCTGCTAGTGTTGAGATAAACCATATTATGGCAAGAGGTCATGATGAAATTAGTAGTCATTGGTGTTCTTGTGTAATTGAGAGTATTTGTAGAGTGAAGCCCCCTGTAAGGATAATAATGGTTAGTAAAATAATTCCCAGGGTGACCTCGTATGAGATTGTTTGTGCTACCGCACGTAGGGCGCCAATTAATGGGTATTTTGAGTTGGATGCCCACCCTGATCATAGAATAGAATATACTGCTATGCTTGAGAGGGCTAGTATGAAGAGAAGGCCTAGGTTTATGTCTGCTAAGGTGGCCGGTATTGGGAGGGGGGTTCAAATTATAAGGGCTAGAAATAGGGCTAAGGTCGGGGTTATGATGAAGAGGGCAGGAGAGGAAGAGGAGGGGCGTAAGGGTTCTTTAATAAACAGTTTAATGCCGTCTGCAAATGGTTGTAATAGCCCATAAGGGCCAATGATGTTAGGGCCTTTTCGTAGTTGTATATAACCGAGCACTTTTCGTTCCAGTAGTGTAAGGAAGGCAACAGCTAGTAAGATGGGAATAATATATAATAGGGGATTAATGATATATAAGAGTAATGCATTCATGTATTAGGGAGATGATTTGAACATCTAGTAGAAAGATCTTAGGTCTTTTGCATTCACCTGGCTCTGCCACCCTAATAATTACCCCTTGTCTGGGGGTGTTCTAGGTGCTTTGTTTAGCTTGAGTTTTGTTCAGCTAGTTTTAAGGACGTGTTTATAATATTGGTCCTCTTCTTTGTCCTTTCGTACTGAAGAAGTAAGCGTCATAGATAGAAACCGACCTGGATTGCTCCGGTCTGAACTCAGATCACGTAGGACTGTTAATCGTTGAACAAACGAACCTTTAATAGCGGCTACACCATTTGGGTGTCCTGATCCAACATCGAGGTCGTAAACCTTCTTGTCGATAGGGACTCTTGAAGAAGATAGCGCTGTTATCCCTGGGGTAACTTGGTTCGTTGGTCAGTATGACTGGGTCGGCTTTGTACTTTGGCTTGTTAGCCTTGGTGAGAAGTGGTGGTTCTGTGCTCGGAAGTTTTGTTTTGTTCCGAAGTCGCCCCAACTTAAAACTATGGGCTAGGGGCATTAGTGGTGCTTATTAGCGGTCGTTTTAAGCTCCACAGGGTCTTCTCGTCTTATGTGTTTATCCCAGCTTTTGTACTGGGAGATCAGTTTCACTGATTAGCTATAAGAGACAGGTTTGTCCTCATTTAGCCGTTCATACTAGTCTTTATTTAGAAGACAAGTGATTACGCTACCTTTGCACGGTTAGGATACCGCGGCCGTTTAAAAGTTTCACTGGGCAGGCAGGACCTTTAATACTTGTTTAGCTAAAGGCTATGTTTTTGGTAAACAGTTGGGACAAGGTTTTGCTGAATTCCTTTTACAGCTTTTAATCTATCTTTTTAGCACACCGGTGTCGGGTTGACAGTTTTTGTAACAGTTTTGGCTGTTTAATTGTTGTTCCTGTTTTGGTCTGTTAATGTCCAGTAGGTTTTCTATTTCTGGGTCAAGGGGGTGCTTAAGAGAAGGGCTTCTTGTTACTAGTTCTAGCATTAGTTTGTCTATAATAATAGTGTGGCTCGGTAGGTTTTTAGGAGGTGGCAGACACAGGGGGGATTTATTGTCTTTGTGCTGTGACGCTGTGTTTACTGGTGGCTGCTTTAGGGCCTACTGGGCGTAGGTTATGTTGCTTTCTCTCTAAGTCAGGTTGTATCCTATTTCAATGGGGCTGTACCCCCATTGAATACCTTTTAGGTTAAAATGCGTGCTATTGTTTGCTGGAAGTAACCTAAAGTTGAACTAAAATTCATTTATTGAGCAACCAGCTATCACCAAGTTCGTTTGGCTTTTCACCGCTACTACTAGATCTTCCCACTCTTTTGCCACAGAGATGGGTGCACTCTTACAGTTGTCTTGTAGTAGCTCACTTGGTTTCGGGGGTACAGGCTGAAGTTCTCTTTGTCTGTTTTATTCTGGCTGGACCATGATGCAAGAGGTACAAGGGTTTATCTTTGCTTTGTTTTGCTTGTGTGTTTCATTATTCTTTCAGGGTTCCCTTGCGGTACTTTTTCTGTTGCGCCGTTTTGGTTAGGTTCTATCACATATACTAGTTTTGTCGAATGATTTATTTTGTTAATGAGAGGATTTGTTTATGTGATTGGGCTAGTTGTTTGGCTCAAAAAGGTTAGGATCTCACTAACATTTTTCAATTGTAAGTTGAATGCTTTGTTTTAAGCTACTGGTTGTTGTTCCAAGCACGCCTTCCGGTGCGCTTACCTTGTTACGACTTGCCTCATCTATATTGTTAGTATTTTTATATGTTAAGTTTATTTTTGGACGATGAGAGTGACGGGCGGTGTGTGCGCGCTCCAGAGCAAATTTAAGATAAAGACTCTTATTTAGCTTACTTCTAAATCCTCCTTTGGGTGTGTGTTTCATTACACCTTTCGTATTTTTCTGTGGCAGAAAATGTAGCCCATCTCTTCCATTCTATCTGCTACACCTTGACCTGACGTGTTAGTTGTAAACTTTTTTGCCTACTTTGTTTCTTTCACAGGGTAAGCTGACGACGGCGGTATATAGGCTGAGTTGCAAAGAATGGTGGGGTAAAGCGTGGGGTATCGATTATAGGACAGGCTCCTCTAGGATGATGTGGAGCACCGCCAAGTCCTTTGAGTTTCGAGCTTTTCGCTTGTAGTTCTCTGGCGAATGGTTTTGTGTGTTTAACCATCTATGTTTAGGGCTAGGCATAGTAGGGTATCTAATCCTAGTTTGTTTCCTAGCTTTAGTGAGGTTGAATAGTCTTTTATTTGAAGGCATTTTATTGGTGGAGTTCTTGTGCCAATATATTTTACAGTCTTGGCTTGGTTTTCCTTCAATTTTTTTGACATTATTCTGGTCACGCTTTACGCCGAGGGTCATTGTTTTTGGCCTTTCGTATAACCGCGGTGGCTGGCACGAAATTTACCGGCCAAACTTAATCATAGCTAAGTCAAGCTTTCGCTTATTTCTTAATGTTATTCACTGCTGAGTACCCGTGTGGGTGTGGCGTAGCAAGGTGTTGTGGGCTTCGGTTTGTTAGAGATCCTGATACCTGCTCCACTTGGCTATTCGGGGTTGTGTGGGCATTCTCACTGGGGTGTGGAGGCTTGCATGTGTAATTTTGATTAAAAACAATGGCAAGTTTAGGACCAAAACTTTGTGTTTTTGGGGAAATTTGACTCACCCATCTCAGCATCTTCAGTGCTTCGCTTTAAAAATTTTAAGCTACAATAACATAAAATTTTTGTATAAAAGATAAAAAAAATGTATATATAATCATGTTGTAAATATGCATTACGGCACTGATATTAGTATCCACGACTGCATTTACAATCTGTAGAATGCATGAACTGGTCGTGGACAACCGGTAGTTTTAGTTTGGTCAGATCCTGTTTTAGGGGTTTGGCAGGAGTAAATCTGACTAAGTGAGAAATTACCGGTAAGGGGGGTAGGGGGGTTTGCCATAAAAATTAAGTTGTATTTATTTACGTGTATCAAGCTGAACGTCCGCACCTACACCTACACCGACACCTGCGTTGTGGGTGCGCCTGCACCTGTGTACATGTCTGCGTCTGTGAACGCGCCCGCGCACATGCCTGCACTCGCAAACGCACGTGCGCTGCAGGCGCGCCCGCGTGCTCACGTCCACGTCTGCGCACGTTTGCGCTTGCAAACATACGTGCGCTGCAGGCGCGCCCGCGTGCCCACGTCCACGTCTGCGCACACATTTGCACTTGTATTTTCACCTGCGTCGCATGTGTTCACAGGTGCTTTTTCGTACGTTTTAACACGTTTGTTACTAATTTTATGTCATTCAAGCATTAAACGAAATCGCGTGCTCTATACGTGGGAACGTTTATCACGTGCACCGTAGGTCCAGATCGGACGGCAAATTGTAGGCGACCACTTTAGCAAGCGGCTCTGAGATCCACTCCCCCAAAAAAAATAAAAAAGGCCAGATGCATTGGGGGTCGGGATGCTATGATTTCTCGGCAAAGTGTACATTATGCACCAACCAGAAGCATCGTTAAAAGTGAGAAAGTGTTGGGAATCCTTTGACCGCCCCTGAGGTAGGAACCAGAGGCCTTGGAAAAAGTGAGAAATAGCCAACGTACTCCGTGTGTCCCACGGGGCTAGTAACGGGAGTACACGTCATTAAGGGATTGCTGGTTTCTCGGAGATGGCAGAATATAATAGATAACTGTCGAGCAAGAGAGCAGCAGGGGAGAAGGGTGATGGCATCTAATGGGCATGGTTGGGAGAGGGTAGTGTCCTCATGATATGCGTGAGGCGAAGAGGGCAAATGTCCAATTATACATAATATGTGCTAGATCATTCTAATCTAATCTTCTATGATCTGCATGTGTGAAAGAGGAAAATATTCGAGATGTGTTGTAAGTATGAAATCATTAATAATCTGTCTGTTGTGATATGCGTGTGGACAAGAGGTAAATGTCCGATTATACATAGTATGTCTTAGAACCTTAATTTGAAGTCTTTTGTGATATGCATGAGGTTGAAAATTAATTGTTCGATTATTCTTAGTTTGTGATTGATCATTGACTGATTAACCGGATATGATATGCATGAGGACAAGAGGTGAATGTCCGATTATACATAGTATGTGTAAGATCACCAGCAAAGCAATAAAAAGCCGCCAGGGGCGGCCAGATACGGGTGAATTGAGGTAGAGGACAAAAAAGCCGCCAGGGGCGGCCAGATACGGGTGAATTGAGGTAGAGGACAAAAAAGCCGCCAGGGGCGGCCAGATACGGGTGAATTGAGGTAGAGGACAAAAAAGCCGCCAGGGGCGGCCAGATACGGGTGAATTGAGGTAGAGGACAAAAAAGCCGCCAGGGGCGGCCAGATACGGGTGAATTGAGGTAGAGGACAAAAAAGCCGCCAGGGGCGGCCAGATACGGGTGAATTGAGGTAGAGGACAAAAAAGCCGCCAGGGGCGGCCAGATACGGGTGAATTGAGGTAGAGGGCAAAAAAGCCGCCAGGGGGTAGTTTAAAGTTAGAATGCTAGTTTTGGGGACTAGCGGTGGGGGTTTGAGTCCCCTCTCTCTGATGCCTTAGGGGGTCTTAGTTCCCATCTTTGGCTTACAAGACCAATGCTTTGTCTATTAAGCTACTAAGGCTTAGAGTGGGGCTATCATTTGAGTATTTTATCTTCTAGTTTGGCTGTAATTGGTATGAGGAGGAGGAAAATAGCAAAGTAGAGTATTGAGGCAATTTGTCCGATGATGATGAAGGGGTCCTCTACGGGCTGTCCTCCGATTCACGTGAGGATAATGATATTTGATATAAGGAGTCAAAAGACCCCTTGGGATAGGGGCCGGAAGGTGTTTCCTCGTTGCTTTGATGTATGGAGTATGGGTACGAAGATTAGGATTAGGATTGAAAATAATAAGGCAAGAACGCCTCCTAATTTATTTGGGATTGAGCGTAGGATAGCGTAGGCAAAGAGGAAGTATCACTCGGGTTTAATGTGTGGTGGCGTGACTAAGGGGTTTGCAGGGGTAAAGTTTTCTGGGTCTCCTAGTAAGTTTGGGGAGAAGAGGGCTAGTAGGAGGAGAACGAAGATTAATAATGTTAGGCCTAAAAGGTCTTTATAGGTGTAATAAGGGTGAAATGGGATTTTGTCTGTGTTGGAGTTTAGGCCTGTGGGGTTATTTGATCCTGTTTCGTGGAGGAAAAGGAGGTGAAGTATAGAGGTTCCCATGATAATAAATGGCAGAATAAAATGGAATGAAAAGAATCGGGTGAGTGTTGCGTTGTCTACTGAGAACCCTCCCCAGATTCATTCTACCAAGGTTGTTCCGATATAGGGAATTGCTGAAAGAAGGTTAGTAATGACGGTGGCCCCTCAAAAAGATATCTGGCCCCATGGAAGTACGTAGCCCACAAAGGCTGTTGCCATTACAAGGAGAAGAAGAACGACCCCAATGTTTCAGGTTTCTTTGTATATGTAAGAGCCGTAGTATAAGCCCCGTCCGATATGGAGGTAAATGCAAATAAAGAATATGGAGGCCCCATTGGCGTGCAGGTTTCGGATTAGCCACCCGTATTGTACGTCTCGACAAATGTGTGCGATTGATGAAAATGCTGAAGAGATGTCTGCTGTGTAGTGTATAGCAAGGAATAGGCCAGTTAGGACTTGTGCGATTAGACAAAATCCAAGTAGTGAGCCAAAATTTCATCATGCTGAGATATTTGATGGGGTGGGGAGGTCAATGAATGTGTTGTTTACAATCTTTAGGATTGGGTGAGTTTTTCGTAGGTTGTGGGTCATTAGTTTTTGTAGTTGAATACAACAGTGGTTTTTCGTGCCGCAGGTCTTGGTTAAAGTCCAGGCAAAAATTATGGTTTATTTTATTTTTTTATTATCTTTTTGTTTATTGGGGGGGTTGGTGGCTGTTGCCTCAAACCCATCCCCGCTTTATGGTGCGGTTGGGTTGGTGGTTGCTGCTGCCGTTGGGTGTGGTGTGTTGGTTTGATTGGGTAGTTCTTTTGTTTCTTTGGTCTTATTTTTGATTTATTTAGGGGGAATGTTGGTGGTATTTGCTTATTCTGTAGCGTTGGCGGCTGAGCCCTACCCTGAGACATGGGGGAGCTGGTCTGTTGGGTTGTATGTTGGGGGGTATTTTGTTTTGGTGACGGTGTTGTTTGTGGTATTTGGTGGGGGGTGGGTGGTGGAGGGGTTTGGAGTTGTTGGGGTTGATTGTGTAGGGTTACATTTTGTTCGTGCGGACTTTAGTGGGGTGTCTTTGTTATATTCATGGGGGGGTGGCTGTTTATTAATTTCCGGGTGAGGCTTATTGCTGGCTTTATTTGTTGCGTTAGAGCTGTCACGTGGGTTGGCGCGGGGGGCTTTGCGGGTAATTAGATTAAAATAAAAATGAGCACCGAGGTCATAAATAGGACAAATATGATTAAGTAGGCTTTAATAAGACCTTTGTTGGCAGTAGAAATGCTGTTGACCATGGGGGTGTTGGTTATTGTTAGTATTTTTGGACCAATTTTTTCATACCATAGTTGGTCGTTTAGGTGTGAGGCAAGGTTTTGTCCTTGTATGAGTGAAATGTTTGGGTGGGTTCGGTGAATGATTATGTTGAAGAATCCTAGTTGGTTTGAGAAGTTGTTTAACTTATTATGTTTTGGAGTCAAGAGTGTTGTTGTTTGGGTGGCTAGTTCTAAAGCATATAAAAGGCCTAAGATTGTTACGAGTAATGCGGACAGTTTTATGTTTGTTGATATGGTTAATGCTGTTGTTTTGATTGGAAGAACAGAGGAGATAAGGAGTAAGCCAGTTAAAATGCTTCCTGTTGCGAGGCGAACAAGGGGGTTGGTTAGGGTTTTATTGTTTTCGGAAATGATGACAAGAGTGTTCCCTCGGGAGGTGTTTATTTGTACGTAGAAGATTAGTCGTAGGCTGTAGGCGGCCGTTAGGGCCGTTGCTGTGAGAGTTAGTATTAGGGCTCAGGCGTTAAGGTAGGAGGTATTTATTGTTTCGATGATGGTGTCTTTTGAGAAAAAGCCGGATAGAAAGGGGGTTCCTATTAGGGCAAGGCTGCCGATGGTTAGGCAGGAGGTGGTAACGGGTATTGCTTTGTTAATGCCTCCTATCTTTCGGATGTCCTGTTCGTCTGATAAATTATGAATGATCGACCCAGAACAGAGGAATAACATGGCTTTAAAGAATGCGTGGGTTGAAATATGAAAGAAGGCTAGTTGTGGTTGGTTTAATCCTACGGTGACCATTATCAACCCAAGCTGGCTTGAGGTTGAGAAGGCGATGATTTTTTTAATATCGTTTTGTGTGAGGGCACAAATTGCTGTGAATAAGGTTGTTATTGCACCTAGACAAAGGCAGGTGGATAGGGCTGTTGTGTTTGTTTCTAATAGGGGGTGGAGGCGAATTAGTAGGAATACACCTGCCACAACCATTGTGCTGGAGTGGAGTAAGGCAGAGACGGGAGTAGGACCTTCTATGGCTGCTGGTAATCATGGGTGAAGGCCAAATTGGGCAGACTTTCCTGCGGCAGCTAAGATTAAACCCAAGAGGGGGACAAGGGTGACTGAGTTTGGGTTAGTAAATAGTTGATGAAATTCTCAGGTGGTTGTGTTTATAGCAAGTCAGGCTATTGTTAGGATAAGGCCAATATCCCCAACTCGGTTATAAATGACTGCCTGTAGGGCGGATGAGTTTGCGTCGGAACGTGAGAATCATCACCCGATTAATAGAAAGGATATAATTCCAACCCCCTCCCACCCAATAAAAAGCTGGAAGATATTATTTGCGGTAACAAGAATTAATATAGCTAGTAAGAATAGGAGAAGATACTTAAAAAATCGGTTGATAAAGGGGTCTGAGGTCATATATCATGCGGCAAACTCCAAGATGGATCATGTGACAAAGAGTGCGATGGGTAAAAATGTAATTGCGTAGGTGTCTAGCATGAAGCTAATGTTGATGCTAAAATTAGAGATGTTGATTCAGTGGATGTTTGTAGTTGTGAATTCTAGTCCATAGTTAATGAAGATAAACAGGGGGATTATGCTGGTAAAAAATGCTGTTTGCACAGCTACCTTTACATGGGAGAGGTGTCATTGGTTTTGTAGAGGGTATAGGGTTATTGTGATGGGAATTATTAGGAATAGAAAGGTAGCGGCTATGGTGGTGTGGGGGATGTTGTGCATGTACTTTTACTTGGAATTGCACCAAGAATTTTGGCTCCTAAGACCAATGGATTAAACTCTGATCCTTTAAAAGTGAGGAGTCTGGGGGGTTAATCCCAGGACGCAGAGTTAGCAGTTCTTTGTATACAATACCCCTCGGTCATTAAGAAGGTTTGAACTTCTATTTTTAGATCCACATTCTAATGTTTTTGTTAAACTATGACAACAAGGAAGGGGGCCTATGATTAGTTCGGGTTTTATTATAAGTATAAGTATCGGGAGGATGTGTAGGACCAGTAGCAGGTGTTCTCGGGTGTATGTCGGGTTTGTTTGGATAGCGTGTTGTGGGAGCTTTCCTCGTTGGGTTGTTAAAAATATATGAAGTGAGTAGGTGGCTGTTAAGAGAGTGCCTACTCCTGTTATGAGGATTGTTAGGGGGGACCAGTTGAATAATGATGTTATGATTAGAAGTTCGCCTGTGAGATTAATTGTGGGGGGGAGGGCCATATTTATTAAGTTAGCTATAAGCCACCAGGATATTGTTAGAGGAAGAATAAGTTGCAGGCCGCGGGCTAGAAGGAGTGTTCGGCTATGGGTGCGTTCATAGTTTGTGTTTGCTAGACAAAATAGTATTGATGAGGTAAGGCCGTGGGCAATTATCAGTAAAATTGCTCCTGTTAGGCTTCATGGGGTTTGAATCAAAGCGGCTGCAATTACGAGGCCTATGTGGCTTACTGATGAGTAAGCGATTAAAGATTTTAAGTCAGTTTGTCGTAGGCAGATTGAGCTGGTTATGATGATGCCTCAAATGGCTAGAATAATAAAGGGGTAGTATAGTTTTGTTGAGAGTGGGTTTAGTAGGGGGGTGATTCGAATGATACCGTAGCCTCCGAGTTTCAGTAAAATTGCAGCCAGAACCATTGAGCCAGCGATAGGGGCTTCCACATGGGCTTTTGGGAGTCAGAGGTGGAGGCCATATAAAGGCATTTTCACTAGGAAGGCGATTAAGCAGGCAAGTCATAGTATGTTATTTGTTCATGAGTGGGGGGTTTCTGGTTGAATTAGGTTTATTATTACTATTGAAATGTTGGAGTATTTAGTGTTTAAAAATAGAATAGCAACTAATAGGGGGAGAGATCCAGCAAGTGTGTAAAATAGAAAGTATGTCCCTGCGGAAAGTCGCTCGGCTTGGTTTCCCCATCGTGTAATAACAATGAGGGTGGGAATTAATGTTGTTTCGAATATAATGTAAAATAGGGTGAATTCGGTTGCGGAGAATGTTAATAATAGGGCAACTTGTAGGGTTGTAATGACTACTAAAAAGTTTCGTTTTCGAGCAAGAGGTTCGTGTTGGAGGTGGTTTTGGCTAGCTAGGGCTATTAGTGGGAGAAGTCAGCAGGAAAGGATTATTAATGGGGCGGAAATTGAGTCAATGTTTAGGTAGGAAGAGGAGAATATTATGCTAGGGTTTAGAGGATACTTAAATCAGACTAGACTTATTAGTGCAAGTAGTATTGAGTAGGAGGTGTATATTGTGAAAAGGATGTTTTGTTTTGATAGAAGGGCTGTTGGAATTAATATAAGGGTAGGTAAAAGAATTTTTAGCATTGTAAGAGGTTTAGGTTTTTAAGATGGTCCGAGCCATGTGTTCGAGAGGTTGCCACTAATAAGGCGAGGCCAGTTCCTGCTTCACAGGCAGAAAAAGCAAGGAGGAGAATGGGAGAAATGTTTGTGGAGGGGAGTTGTAGTGTAGATGAGAATGCTGTAAGTGCTATAAAGAGGGCTAATATTATGGCTTCGATACAGAGTAGTGCGGAAACTAAGTGTGTTCGGTGTAGGGCCAACCCTAAAATTCCGAGTACGAAGGCAGAGGAAAAGGTAAAATATGTTGTCATATGGCAGTCCAGGGTTAAAACCTGGGGCTACTAAGTCGAAATTAGTTGTTTTATTTATACTAACTGCCTACTCTGCCCACTCTAGCCCCCCTGCTAATCATTCGTAAATTAAGCCTAGTGTTAGAAGAATAATGATTGCGGATATTCAGATTAAAGTGGTTGTTGGTTGTATAAGGTTTATGGCTCATGGGATCGGAAGGAGTAGCGCAATTTCTAGGTCGAATAGAAGAAATAGGATTGCAACTAGGAAGAATCGAAGCGAGAATGGTAGACGGGCGGTTCCTAATGGGTCGAAGCCGCATTCATATGGGGAGAGTTTTTCTGTGTCTGGTGATATTTGTGGTAATCAAAAGCTAATAGTAATTAAGATAACTATAAGGGTTGTTGTAATTAAGAATATGGTTGTTATATTCATTACTCTTTCTTAAGGTTTTATTAAGGCTTAGTGATTGGAAATCACTTGTACTGGTTGATACTAAAAGAGCAAGAGCCTCATCAGTAAATTGAGATGTAAAGGAACAGTCATACAACGTCTACGAAATGTCAGTATCATGCGGCGGCTTCAAATCCGAAGTGGTGGTTTGTTGTGAAGTGATATATGATCTGTCGTAGTAAGCAAACAATTAAAAAAGTTGATCCAATAATTACGTGGAGGCCATGGAAGCCTGTTGCCACAAAGAATGTTGACCCGTAAACGCTATCTGAAATAGCGAAAGGGGCTTCATAGTATTCTATGGCTTGGAGGGCGGTGAAGTAAAGGCCCAAGGCAATGGTTAGTGTAAGGGCTTGAATTGCTTCTTTTCGATTATTTTCTATAATAGAATGGTGGGCTCATGTTACGGTAACACCAGAGGCTAGGAGTACAGCTGTGTTTAGAAGGGGTACTTCAAATGGGTTTAATGGGTGAATTCCGCTAGGGGGTCAACAGCCCCCAAGCTCCGGGGTTGGGGCCAGGCTTGAGTGGTAGAAAGCTCAGAAAAAGCCGATAAAAAAGAAGACCTCTGATGTAATAAAAAGGATTATCCCGTATCGGAGGCCTTTTTGTACAGGGACCGTGTGGTGGCCTTGAAAGGTTCCCTCACGGGTGATATCTCGCCACCATTGTAGTATTGTTAGAAGGAGGATAATTAGGCCGATATTCATTAATAGTATATTGTTGAAGTGAAATCAGACGGCGAGTCCGGATGTTATAAGTAAGGCAGCGATTGCGCCTGTTAGGGGCCAGGGGCTTTGGTCTACTATATGATAGGCATGTGCTTGGTGGATCATTAAGTATTTTCTTGTAGGTATAGGCTTAATAGTAAAGTGAAGACGTAGGCTTGAATAATTGCTACTGCGACCTCTAGAATAGTTAAAAGTAAGAGGACAATAAAGGTTAGTGTTGCGGTTGCAGTTATTATGGGTAGTATTACAAATACGGCGGTAGAAATAAGTTGGATTAGCAGGTGACCTGCTGTTAAGTTGGCTGTTAGTCGAACGCCTAGTGCAAGAGGGCGAATGAGTAGGCTAATTGTTTCGATAATAATGAGAACAGGTACGAGAGGGGTTGGGGTGCCTTCTGGTAGAAGGTGGCCTAATGAAAGGGTTGGTTGATTGCGTAAGCCAATTAATACAGTTGCTAGTCATAAGGGTACTGCTAAACCCATATTTATTGATAGCTGGGTAGTTGGGGTGAATGTATAAGGGAAAAGTCCTAGCAAATTGAATAGGAGAAGGAATAATATAAGTGAGGTTAAGAGTGCGGCTCATTTGTGGCCTGGTTTGTTTAGGGGTAATATAAGTTGTTTTACAAATATAAAGATTGCTCATGTTTGTACCGTTTCTAGCCGATTTAAGATAAGTCGGCTTGTTTTTGTAAAAATTAGGGTTGGTGGCAGGATTATTGCTAGGGTGATAAGGGGGATTCCAAGGAGTTGTGGGCTTAAAAATTGGTCGAAGAAGCTTAAATTCATGGTCAGTTTCAAGGTGAGGCTTTAGGTGTGGGGGTGTTTTGGATTGGGAGATTTTGAGAGGTTATTATTAAAGTTTTGGTTTGGAGAATTGTTAATAAGATTGTTCATGAAAGTAGGAGGATTATTAATCAGGGGGCAGGGTTTAATTGAGGCATATCACTAAGGGGGCAGGTGTTGTCTCCTTCTTTAGCTTAAAAGGCTAACGCTGATAAAAGCTTCTTAGTGATGCAGTGAGTATTGTTGTGGTTCAGTCTTCAAAGTGTTTTAGTGGAATTGCTTCTACTACAATGGGCATGAAGCTGTGGTTAGATCCGCAGATTTCTGAGCATTGTCCATAGAACAAGCCTGGGTGAGAAGTGATAAAGGTTGTTTGATTTAGTCGTCCGGGAATGGCATCTGTTTTAATGCCGAGGGCGGGTACGGCCCATGAGTGCAGGACATCTTCTGCGGAGATTAGTATGCGAATTGGGGATTCTATTGGAACTACTATTCGGTGATCTACTTCTAATAGACGGAGGTGTCCTTGAGGGAGGTCTTGTGAGGGAATTATGTAAGAGTCAAATGCGAGATCTTGATAGTCTGTGTACTCATAGCTCCAATATCATTGGTGGCCGAGAGCTTTAACAGTTAGGTGTGGGTTGTTGATTTCATCTATGAGGTAGAGAATGCGAAGGGAAGGGAGGGCAATTAAGATTAAAATGATTGCAGGAAGAATTGTTCAGATTATTTCTACTTCTTGGGCGTCTATGGTATTTGTGTGTGTTAGCTTTGTTGTTATTATTAAAGAAATAATGTATAATACTAAAGCACTAATTAAGAAGACAATTATAATGGCGTGGTCATGAAAATGTAAGAGCTCTTCTATAATGGGAGATGCTGCGTCTTGAAATCCGAGTTGAGCGGGGTGTGCCATCATGAGGCCCATAGGGGCTAACCTATAACTTAGCTCTGACAGGGCTACATAATAAATTTACTAGGGTCTCATGAGAAAGAAGCATCTTGGCTATGTGATTGGCTTGAAACCAGTAGAAGGCGGTTCGATTCCTCCCTTTCTTGAGTTTGTTTGTACATATGTTGGTTCTTCGTAAGTGTGATAAGGGGGTGGGCAGCCGTGAAGTCATTCTAGGTTTGTGTTTGTTAGTTCTAGGGCGAAAACTTCTCGTTTAGCTGCGAATGCTTCTCAAATGATAAACATTATTATGATTACGGCTACTAGAGAAATTAGTGAGCCAATTGATGATAAAGTATTTCAGATGGTATATGCGTCAGGATAGTCGGAGTAACGGCGGGGCATTCCTGATAGCCCAAGGAAGTGTTGAGGGAAGAAGGTCAGATTAACCCCGGCAAATATGACACCAAATTGGACTTTTGTTCAAGTTTGATGAAGTGTATAGCCTGAAAATAGGGGAAATCAATGTACAAAGCCTCCTATGATTGCAAATACGGCACCTATGGATAATACATAGTGGAAATGAGCTACGACGTAATATGTGTCATGAAGAACAATGTCTAAGGATGAGTTGGCAAGTACAATGCCTGTTAGGCCTCCCACAGTAAATAGGAAAATGAAGCCCAGGGCCCAGAGTATGGCAGCATCTCATTTGATTATGCCCCCATGTAAAGTTGCGAGCCAGCTAAATACCTTTACACCTGTTGGAATTGCGATGATTATTGTGGCGGAAGTGAAATATGCTCGGGTATCGACATCCATTCCAACGGTAAATATGTGGTGGGCTCATACGATAAAGCCTAAGAAGCCGATAGATATTATGGCTCATACTATACCCATGTAGCCGAAAGGTTCTTTTTTTCCAGCATAATAGGTTACAATGTGTGAGATTATTCCAAAGCCAGGAAGAATCAAAATGTAGACTTCTGGGTGACCAAAGAACCAAAACAGATGTTGGTATAAAATTGGGTCCCCCCCACCTGCAGGATCGAAGAAAGATGTGTTTAAATTTCGGTCTGTTAGTAGTATTGTGATACCGGCGGCAAGGACGGGTAGTGATAGTAAAAGTAGAACTGCCGTGATTATTACTGATCATACGAATAGAGGGGTTTGGTATTGGGTTATGGAGGGTGGTTTTATGTTGATGCAGGTAGTAATAAAGTTAATGGCCCCAAGAATTGAGGAGACTCCCGCGAGGTGGAGGGAGAAGATGGTTAGATCTACAGAGGCCCCGGCATGGGCTAAGTTCCCGGCTAAGGGAGGGTAGACGGTTCACCCGGTGCCGGCCCCGGCTTCCACCCCCGAGGATGCAAGTAGCAGTAATAGAGAAGGAGGGAGAAGTCAAAAACTCATGTTGTTTATTCGTGGGAAGGCCATATCTGGCGCCCCAATTATTAGGGGGACTAGTCAATTTCCGAACCCGCCGATTATTACAGGCATTACTATAAAGAAAATTATGACAAAAGCATGGGCTGTTACAATGACGTTATAGATCTGATCATCGCCTAGCAGGGCGCCAGGTTGACTTAGTTCAGCCCGAATTAACAGGCTAAGTGCTGTACCAACTATTCC
>NW_027101603.1:0-17205 GCF_035046505.1 Tiliqua scincoides
CTGGTCCCCCCTAACAATCCTCATAACAGGAGTAGGCACTCTCTTAACAGCCACCTACTCACTTCATATATTTTTAACAACCCAACGAGGAAAGCTCCCACAACACGCTATCCAAACAAACCCGACATACACCCGAGAACACCTGCTACTGGTCCTACACATCCTCCCGATACTTATACTTATAATAAAACCCGAACTAATCATAGGCCCCCTTCCTTGTTGTCATAGTTTAACAAAAACATTAGAATGTGGATCTAAAAATAGAAGTTCAAACCTTCTTAATGACCGAGGGGTATTGTATACAAAGAACTGCTAACTCTGCGTCCTGGGATTAACCCCCCAGACTCCTCACTTTTAAAGGATCAGAGTTTAATCCATTGGTCTTAGGAGCCAAAATTCTTGGTGCAATTCCAAGTAAAAGTACATGCACAACATCCCCCACACCACCATAGCCGCTACCTTTCTATTCCTAATAATTCCCATCACAATAACCCTATACCCTCTACAAAACCAATGACACCTCTCCCATGTAAAGGTAGCTGTGCAAACAGCATTTTTTACCAGCATAATCCCCCTGTTTATCTTCATTAACTATGGACTAGAATTCACAACTACAAACATCCACTGAATCAACATCTCTAATTTTAGCATCAACATTAGCTTCATGCTAGACACCTACGCAATTACATTTTTACCCATCGCACTCTTTGTCACATGATCCATCTTGGAGTTTGCCGCATGATATATGACCTCAGACCCCTTTATCAACCGATTTTTTAAGTATCTTCTCCTATTCTTACTAGCTATATTAATTCTTGTTACCGCAAATAATATCTTCCAGCTTTTTATTGGGTGGGAGGGGGTTGGAATTATATCCTTTCTATTAATCGGGTGATGATTCTCACGTTCCGACGCAAACTCATCCGCCCTACAGGCAGTCATTTATAACCGAGTTGGGGATATTGGCCTTATCCTAACAATAGCCTGACTTGCTATAAACACAACCACCTGAGAATTTCATCAACTATTTACTAACCCAAACTCAGTCACCCTTGTCCCCCTCTTGGGTTTAATCTTAGCTGCCGCAGGAAAGTCTGCCCAATTTGGCCTTCACCCATGATTACCAGCAGCCATAGAAGGTCCTACTCCCGTCTCTGCCTTACTCCACTCCAGCACAATGGTTGTGGCAGGTGTATTCCTACTAATTCGCCTCCACCCCCTATTAGAAACAAACACAACAGCCCTATCCACCTGCCTTTGTCTAGGTGCAATAACAACCTTATTCACAGCAATTTGTGCCCTCACACAAAACGATATTAAAAAAATCATCGCCTTCTCAACCTCAAGCCAGCTTGGGTTGATAATGGTCACCGTAGGATTAAACCAACCACAACTAGCCTTCTTTCATATTTCAACCCACGCATTCTTTAAAGCCATGTTATTCCTCTGTTCTGGGTCGATCATTCATAATTTATCAGACGAACAGGACATCCGAAAGATAGGAGGCATTAACAAAGCAATACCCGTTACCACCTCCTGCCTAACCATCGGCAGCCTTGCCCTAATAGGAACCCCCTTTCTATCCGGCTTTTTCTCAAAAGACACCATCATCGAAACAATAAATACCTCCTACCTTAACGCCTGAGCCCTAATACTAACTCTCACAGCAACGGCCCTAACGGCCGCCTACAGCCTACGACTAATCTTCTACGTACAAATAAACACCTCCCGAGGGAACACTCTTGTCATCATTTCCGAAAACAATAAAACCCTAACCAACCCCCTTGTTCGCCTCGCAACAGGAAGCATTTTAACTGGCTTACTCCTTATCTCCTCTGTTCTTCCAATCAAAACAACAGCATTAACCATATCAACAAACATAAAACTGTCCGCATTACTCGTAACAATCTTAGGCCTTTTATATGCTTTAGAACTAGCCACCCAAACAACAACACTCTTGACTCCAAAACATAATAAGTTAAACAACTTCTCAAACCAACTAGGATTCTTCAACATAATCATTCACCGAACCCACCCAAACATTTCACTCATACAAGGACAAAACCTTGCCTCACACCTAAACGACCAACTATGGTATGAAAAAATTGGTCCAAAAATACTAACAATAACCAACACCCCCATGGTCAACAGCATTTCTACTGCCAACAAAGGTCTTATTAAAGCCTACTTAATCATATTTGTCCTATTTATGACCTCGGTGCTCATTTTTATTTTAATCTAATTACCCGCAAAGCCCCCCGCGCCAACCCACGTGACAGCTCTAACGCAACAAATAAAGCCAGCAATAAGCCTCACCCGGAAATTAATAAACAGCCACCCCCCCATGAATATAACAAAGACACCCCACTAAAGTCCGCACGAACAAAATGTAACCCTACACAATCAACCCCAACAACTCCAAACCCCTCCACCACCCACCCCCCACCAAATACCACAAACAACACCGTCACCAAAACAAAATACCCCCCAACATACAACCCAACAGACCAGCTCCCCCATGTCTCAGGGTAGGGCTCAGCCGCCAACGCTACAGAATAAGCAAATACCACCAACATTCCCCCTAAATAAATCAAAAATAAGACCAAAGAAACAAAAGAACTACCCAATCAAACCAACACACCACACCCAACGGCAGCAGCAACCACCAACCCAACCGCACCATAAAGCGGGGATGGGTTTGAGGCAACAGCCACCAACCCCCCCAATAAACAAAAAGATAATAAAAAAATAAAATAAACCATAATTTTTGCCTGGACTTTAACCAAGACCTGCGGCACGAAAAACCACTGTTGTATTCAACTACAAAAACTAATGACCCACAACCTACGAAAAACTCACCCAATCCTAAAGATTGTAAACAACACATTCATTGACCTCCCCACCCCATCAAATATCTCAGCATGATGAAATTTTGGCTCACTACTTGGATTTTGTCTAATCGCACAAGTCCTAACTGGCCTATTCCTTGCTATACACTACACAGCAGACATCTCTTCAGCATTTTCATCAATCGCACACATTTGTCGAGACGTACAATACGGGTGGCTAATCCGAAACCTGCACGCCAATGGGGCCTCCATATTCTTTATTTGCATTTACCTCCATATCGGACGGGGCTTATACTACGGCTCTTACATATACAAAGAAACCTGAAACATTGGGGTCGTTCTTCTTCTCCTTGTAATGGCAACAGCCTTTGTGGGCTACGTACTTCCATGGGGCCAGATATCTTTTTGAGGGGCCACCGTCATTACTAACCTTCTTTCAGCAATTCCCTATATCGGAACAACCTTGGTAGAATGAATCTGGGGAGGGTTCTCAGTAGACAACGCAACACTCACCCGATTCTTTTCATTCCATTTTATTCTGCCATTTATTATCATGGGAACCTCTATACTTCACCTCCTTTTCCTCCACGAAACAGGATCAAATAACCCCACAGGCCTAAACTCCAACACAGACAAAATCCCATTTCACCCTTATTACACCTATAAAGACCTTTTAGGCCTAACATTATTAATCTTCGTTCTCCTCCTACTAGCCCTCTTCTCCCCAAACTTACTAGGAGACCCAGAAAACTTTACCCCTGCAAACCCCTTAGTCACGCCACCACACATTAAACCCGAGTGATACTTCCTCTTTGCCTACGCTATCCTACGCTCAATCCCAAATAAATTAGGAGGCGTTCTTGCCTTATTATTTTCAATCCTAATCCTAATCTTCGTACCCATACTCCATACATCAAAGCAACGAGGAAACACCTTCCGGCCCCTATCCCAAGGGGTCTTTTGACTCCTTATATCAAATATCATTATCCTCACGTGAATCGGAGGACAGCCCGTAGAGGACCCCTTCATCATCATCGGACAAATTGCCTCAATACTCTACTTTGCTATTTTCCTCCTCCTCATACCAATTACAGCCAAACTAGAAGATAAAATACTCAAATGATAGCCCCACTCTAAGCCTTAGTAGCTTAATAGACAAAGCATTGGTCTTGTAAGCCAAAGATGGGAACTAAGACCCCCTAAGGCATCAGAGAGAGGGGACTCAAACCCCCACCGCTAGTCCCCAAAACTAGCATTCTAACTTTAAACTACCCCCTGGCGGCTTTTTTGCCCTCTACCTCAATTCACCCGTATCTGGCCGCCCCTGGCGGCTTTTTTGTCCTCTACCTCAATTCACCCGTATCTGGCCGCCCCTGGCGGCTTTTTTGTCCTCTACCTCAATTCACCCGTATCTGGCCGCCCCTGGCGGCTTTTTTGTCCTCTACCTCAATTCACCCGTATCTGGCCGCCCCTGGCGGCTTTTTTGTCCTCTACCTCAATTCACCCGTATCTGGCCGCCCCTGGCGGCTTTTTTGTCCTCTACCTCAATTCACCCGTATCTGGCCGCCCCTGGCGGCTTTTTTGTCCTCTACCTCAATTCACCCGTATCTGGCCGCCCCTGGCGGCTTTTTATTGCTTTGCTGGTGATCTTACACATACTATGTATAATCGGACATTCACCTCTTGTCCTCATGCATATCATATCCGGTTAATCAGTCAATGATCAATCACAAACTAAGAATAATCGAACAATTAATTTTCAACCTCATGCATATCACAAAAGACTTCAAATTAAGGTTCTAAGACATACTATGTATAATCGGACATTTACCTCTTGTCCACACGCATATCACAACAGACAGATTATTAATGATTTCATACTTACAACACATCTCGAATATTTTCCTCTTTCACACATGCAGATCATAGAAGATTAGATTAGAATGATCTAGCACATATTATGTATAATTGGACATTTGCCCTCTTCGCCTCACGCATATCATGAGGACACTACCCTCTCCCAACCATGCCCATTAGATGCCATCACCCTTCTCCCCTGCTGCTCTCTTGCTCGACAGTTATCTATTATATTCTGCCATCTCCGAGAAACCAGCAATCCCTTAATGACGTGTACTCCCGTTACTAGCCCCGTGGGACACACGGAGTACGTTGGCTATTTCTCACTTTTTCCAAGGCCTCTGGTTCCTACCTCAGGGGCGGTCAAAGGATTCCCAACACTTTCTCACTTTTAACGATGCTTCTGGTTGGTGCATAATGTACACTTTGCCGAGAAATCATAGCATCCCGACCCCCAATGCATCTGGCCTTTTTTATTTTTTTTGGGGGAGTGGATCTCAGAGCCGCTTGCTAAAGTGGTCGCCTACAATTTGCCGTCCGATCTGGACCTACGGTGCACGTGATAAACGTTCCCACGTATAGAGCACGCGATTTCGTTTAATGCTTGAATGACATAAAATTAGTAACAAACGTGTTAAAACGTACGAAAAAGCACCTGTGAACACATGCGACGCAGGTGAAAATACAAGTGCAAATGTGTGCGCAGACGTGGACGTGGGCACGCGGGCGCGCCTGCAGCGCACGTATGTTTGCAAGCGCAAACGTGCGCAGACGTGGACGTGAGCACGCGGGCGCGCCTGCAGCGCACGTGCGTTTGCGAGTGCAGGCATGTGCGCGGGCGCGTTCACAGACGCAGACATGTACACAGGTGCAGGCGCACCCACAACGCAGGTGTCGGTGTAGGTGTAGGTGCGGACGTTCAGCTTGATACACGTAAATAAATACAACTTAATTTTTATGGCAAACCCCCCTACCCCCCTTACCGGTAATTTCTCACTTAGTCAGATTTACTCCTGCCAAACCCCTAAAACAGGATCTGACCAAACTAAAACTACCGGTTGTCCACGACCAGTTCATGCATTCTACAGATTGTAAATGCAGTCGTGGATACTAATATCAGTGCCGTAATGCATATTTACAACATGATTATATATACATTTTTTTTATCTTTTATACAAAAATTTTATGTTATTGTAGCTTAAAATTTTTAAAGCGAAGCACTGAAGATGCTGAGATGGGTGAGTCAAATTTCCCCAAAAACACAAAGTTTTGGTCCTAAACTTGCCATTGTTTTTAATCAAAATTACACATGCAAGCCTCCACACCCCAGTGAGAATGCCCACACAACCCCGAATAGCCAAGTGGAGCAGGTATCAGGATCTCTAACAAACCGAAGCCCACAACACCTTGCTACGCCACACCCACACGGGTACTCAGCAGTGAATAACATTAAGAAATAAGCGAAAGCTTGACTTAGCTATGATTAAGTTTGGCCGGTAAATTTCGTGCCAGCCACCGCGGTTATACGAAAGGCCAAAAACAATGACCCTCGGCGTAAAGCGTGACCAGAATAATGTCAAAAAAATTGAAGGAAAACCAAGCCAAGACTGTAAAATATATTGGCACAAGAACTCCACCAATAAAATGCCTTCAAATAAAAGACTATTCAACCTCACTAAAGCTAGGAAACAAACTAGGATTAGATACCCTACTATGCCTAGCCCTAAACATAGATGGTTAAACACACAAAACCATTCGCCAGAGAACTACAAGCGAAAAGCTCGAAACTCAAAGGACTTGGCGGTGCTCCACATCATCCTAGAGGAGCCTGTCCTATAATCGATACCCCACGCTTTACCCCACCATTCTTTGCAACTCAGCCTATATACCGCCGTCGTCAGCTTACCCTGTGAAAGAAACAAAGTAGGCAAAAAAGTTTACAACTAACACGTCAGGTCAAGGTGTAGCAGATAGAATGGAAGAGATGGGCTACATTTTCTGCCACAGAAAAATACGAAAGGTGTAATGAAACACACACCCAAAGGAGGATTTAGAAGTAAGCTAAATAAGAGTCTTTATCTTAAATTTGCTCTGGAGCGCGCACACACCGCCCGTCACTCTCATCGTCCAAAAATAAACTTAACATATAAAAATACTAACAATATAGATGAGGCAAGTCGTAACAAGGTAAGCGCACCGGAAGGCGTGCTTGGAACAACAACCAGTAGCTTAAAACAAAGCATTCAACTTACAATTGAAAAATGTTAGTGAGATCCTAACCTTTTTGAGCCAAACAACTAGCCCAATCACATAAACAAATCCTCTCATTAACAAAATAAATCATTCGACAAAACTAGTATATGTGATAGAACCTAACCAAAACGGCGCAACAGAAAAAGTACCGCAAGGGAACCCTGAAAGAATAATGAAACACACAAGCAAAACAAAGCAAAGATAAACCCTTGTACCTCTTGCATCATGGTCCAGCCAGAATAAAACAGACAAAGAGAACTTCAGCCTGTACCCCCGAAACCAAGTGAGCTACTACAAGACAACTGTAAGAGTGCACCCATCTCTGTGGCAAAAGAGTGGGAAGATCTAGTAGTAGCGGTGAAAAGCCAAACGAACTTGGTGATAGCTGGTTGCTCAATAAATGAATTTTAGTTCAACTTTAGGTTACTTCCAGCAAACAATAGCACGCATTTTAACCTAAAAGGTATTCAATGGGGGTACAGCCCCATTGAAATAGGATACAACCTGACTTAGAGAGAAAGCAACATAACCTACGCCCAGTAGGCCCTAAAGCAGCCACCAGTAAACACAGCGTCACAGCACAAAGACAATAAATCCCCCCTGTGTCTGCCACCTCCTAAAAACCTACCGAGCCACACTATTATTATAGACAAACTAATGCTAGAACTAGTAACAAGAAGCCCTTCTCTTAAGCACCCCCTTGACCCAGAAATAGAAAACCTACTGGACATTAACAGACCAAAACAGGAACAACAATTAAACAGCCAAAACTGTTACAAAAACTGTCAACCCGACACCGGTGTGCTAAAAAGATAGATTAAAAGCTGTAAAAGGAATTCAGCAAAACCTTGTCCCAACTGTTTACCAAAAACATAGCCTTTAGCTAAACAAGTATTAAAGGTCCTGCCTGCCCAGTGAAACTTTTAAACGGCCGCGGTATCCTAACCGTGCAAAGGTAGCGTAATCACTTGTCTTCTAAATAAAGACTAGTATGAACGGCTAAATGAGGACAAACCTGTCTCTTATAGCTAATCAGTGAAACTGATCTCCCAGTACAAAAGCTGGGATAAACACATAAGACGAGAAGACCCTGTGGAGCTTAAAACGACCGCTAATAAGCACCACTAATGCCCCTAGCCCATAGTTTTAAGTTGGGGCGACTTCGGAACAAAA
Organism: Tiliqua scincoides; assembly: GCF_035046505.1. NCBI lineage: Eukaryota > Metazoa > Chordata > Lepidosauria > Squamata > Scincidae > Tiliqua > Tiliqua scincoides. The sequence goes on from NW_027101603.1 coordinate 8,133, forward strand.
CAAAACTTCCGAGCACAGAACCACCACTTCTCACCAAGGCTAACAAGCCAAAGTACAAAGCCGACCCAGTCATACTGACCAACGAACCAAGTTACCCCAGGGATAACAGCGCTATCTTCTTCAAGAGTCCCTATCGACAAGAAGGTTTACGACCTCGATGTTGGATCAGGACACCCAAATGGTGTAGCCGCTATTAAAGGTTCGTTTGTTCAACGATTAACAGTCCTACGTGATCTGAGTTCAGACCGGAGCAATCCAGGTCGGTTTCTATCTATGACGCTTACTTCTTCAGTACGAAAGGACAAAGAAGAGGACCAATATTATAAACACGTCCTTAAAACTAGCTGAACAAAACTCAAGCTAAACAAAGCACCTAGAACACCCCCAGACAAGGGGTAATTATTAGGGTGGCAGAGCCAGGTGAATGCAAAAGACCTAAGATCTTTCTACTAGATGTTCAAATCATCTCCCTAATACATGAATGCATTACTCTTATATATCATTAATCCCCTATTATATATTATTCCCATCTTACTAGCTGTTGCCTTCCTTACACTACTGGAACGAAAAGTGCTCGGTTATATACAACTACGAAAAGGCCCTAACATCATTGGCCCTTATGGGCTATTACAACCATTTGCAGACGGCATTAAACTGTTTATTAAAGAACCCTTACGCCCCTCCTCTTCCTCTCCTGCCCTCTTCATCATAACCCCGACCTTAGCCCTATTTCTAGCCCTTATAATTTGAACCCCCCTCCCAATACCGGCCACCTTAGCAGACATAAACCTAGGCCTTCTCTTCATACTAGCCCTCTCAAGCATAGCAGTATATTCTATTCTATGATCAGGGTGGGCATCCAACTCAAAATACCCATTAATTGGCGCCCTACGTGCGGTAGCACAAACAATCTCATACGAGGTCACCCTGGGAATTATTTTACTAACCATTATTATCCTTACAGGGGGCTTCACTCTACAAATACTCTCAATTACACAAGAACACCAATGACTACTAATTTCATCATGACCTCTTGCCATAATATGGTTTATCTCAACACTAGCAGAAACAAACCGGGCCCCCTTTGATTTAACAGAAGGAGAATCAGAGCTTGTCTCTGGCTTTAATGTAGAGTATGCCGCTGGCCCATTCGCCCTATTTTTCCTAGCTGAATATGCAAACATCATACTAATAAATACCCTAACCTGCATCCTTTTCCTAAACCCAGGAACCTCCCTACCCCCAGACGTGTTCACAATAAACCTAATATTAAAAACAACTATCCTGACAATCATATTCTTATGAACTCGCGCCTCATACCCTCGTTTTCGTTACGACCAACTTATACACCTCTTATGAAAAAATTTCTTACCCCTAACCCTCGCTCTATTAATGTGGCATGCCTCTTTCCCAACAATATTATCAGGACTCCCCCCACAATAAACCAGGAAATATGCCCGAATCCCCAAGGATTACTTTGATAGAGTAAAACACAGGGGTTAAAATCCCCTTATTTCCTTCTTCTCGAAGCACTAGAAAAACAGGACACGAACCTGCACCAAAAGACTCAAAATCTTATGTACTTCATTATACTATTTTCTAGTAAAGTCAGCTAATTAAGCTTTCGGGCCCATACCCCGAAAATGTTGGTTAAAATCCTTCCTATACTAATGAACCCAATCATATCTTCACTGATTCTCTCAAGCGTAGCAACCGGCTCCATCATTACCCTATCAAGCACACACTGACTCCTTGCCTGAATCGGATTAGAACTAAATACCCTAGCCATTATTCCCCTTATCGCCAAACAACACCATCCCCGTGCAACTGAAGCCGCTACAAAATATTTCCTTACCCAAGCTGCTGCCTCAGCCACACTCCTATTCGCCAGCACAATCAATGCCTGATCCACCAGCACCTGAGACATTTCACAACTCACAAACCAACCTGCCTGCATCATAATAACAATAGCTCTAGCCATAAAACTAGGCCTAGCCCCCCTGCATTTCTGACTACCAGAAGTCCTACAAGGCACAACACTAAAAACAGCACTAATCATTACAACTTGACAAAAACTCGCCCCCCTCGCCCTACTTTATATAGCCGCCCCCGCTATCCACCCAAATACACTTCTAATTATAGGGCTACTGTCAACCTTGACCGGAGGGTGGGGAGGCATAAACCAAACACAGACACGAAAAATCATAGCATTCTCATCAATTGCCCACCTAGGTTGAATAGCTACAATTCTCACACTAAGCTCAAACTTAATACTCCTCAACCTATTTTTATACCTCATAATAACAACTACTGCCTTTATAATCCTTATCTTCATCACAGCAAAAAACATTAAAGATTTAACCACCTCTTGAACAATTTCCCCCTCAACCATAGCACTTATATTTTTACTACTAATATCTCTAGGAGGGCTCCCCCCGCTAACAGGCTTTATCCCAAAATGGTTAATTTTACAAGAATTAACAACCCACAACCTATCAATGACCGCAGCCCTACTTGCCCTCTCCGCTCTATTAAGCCTATTCTTTTACTTACGACTATCTTACATCACAACCCTCACAGTGTTCCCAACCACCACACAAACAACACACAAATGACGATTCCAACCTAAACTAAGTACAACCACAATCTCAACCCTCTTACTACCATCCTTACTCCTCTTACCCCTAACCCCAATGATACTTTAAGAGGCTTAGGTTAACAAAACCAAGGGCCTTCAAAGCCCTAAATAAGAGTTCAACCCTCCTAGCCCCTGAAGGCATGTAAAACTTTAACTTACATCTCCTGATTGCAACTCAGGCACTTTAATTAAGCTAAAACCTCCCAGACAGACGGGCCTCGATCCCGTAAATTTCTAGTTAACAGCTAAACGCCCCATCCAGCGGGCTTCAATCTGAGCTTCTTCTAAAAAAAGAAGCTCCGGCACACCTTTGGTGTGCTTCTCTAGATTTGCACTCTAGCGTGAATCACCACGAAGCTATTGTGATAAGAGTGGGACTGGCACCCACCTATACAGGGCTACAACCTGCCACCTACTATCGGCCATCTTACCTGTGACCATTAATCGTTGATTCTTCTCAACCAACCACAAAGATATCGGCACCTTATACTTAATCTTCGGAGCTTGAGCAGGAATAGTTGGTACAGCACTTAGCCTGTTAATTCGGGCTGAACTAAGTCAACCTGGCGCCCTGCTAGGCGATGATCAGATCTATAACGTCATTGTAACAGCCCATGCTTTTGTCATAATTTTCTTTATAGTAATGCCTGTAATAATCGGCGGGTTCGGAAATTGACTAGTCCCCCTAATAATTGGGGCGCCAGATATGGCCTTCCCACGAATAAACAACATGAGTTTTTGACTTCTCCCTCCTTCTCTATTACTGCTACTTGCATCCTCGGGGGTGGAAGCCGGGGCCGGCACCGGGTGAACCGTCTACCCTCCCTTAGCCGGGAACTTAGCCCATGCCGGGGCCTCTGTAGATCTAACCATCTTCTCCCTCCACCTCGCGGGAGTCTCCTCAATTCTTGGGGCCATTAACTTTATTACTACCTGCATCAACATAAAACCACCCTCCATAACCCAATACCAAACCCCTCTATTCGTATGATCAGTAATAATCACGGCAGTTCTACTTTTACTATCACTACCCGTCCTTGCCGCCGGTATCACAATACTACTAACAGACCGAAATTTAAACACATCTTTCTTCGATCCTGCAGGTGGGGGGGACCCAATTTTATACCAACATCTGTTTTGGTTCTTTGGTCACCCAGAAGTCTACATTTTGATTCTTCCTGGCTTTGGAATAATCTCACACATTGTAACCTATTATGCTGGAAAAAAAGAACCTTTCGGCTACATGGGTATAGTATGAGCCATAATATCTATCGGCTTCTTAGGCTTTATCGTATGAGCCCACCACATATTTACCGTTGGAATGGATGTCGATACCCGAGCATATTTCACTTCCGCCACAATAATCATCGCAATTCCAACAGGTGTAAAGGTATTTAGCTGGCTCGCAACTTTACATGGGGGCATAATCAAATGAGATGCTGCCATACTCTGGGCCCTGGGCTTCATTTTCCTATTTACTGTGGGAGGCCTAACAGGCATTGTACTTGCCAACTCATCCTTAGACATTGTTCTTCATGACACATATTACGTCGTAGCTCATTTCCACTATGTATTATCCATAGGTGCCGTATTTGCAATCATAGGAGGCTTTGTACATTGATTTCCCCTATTTTCAGGCTATACACTTCATCAAACTTGAACAAAAGTCCAATTTGGTGTCATATTTGCCGGGGTTAATCTGACCTTCTTCCCTCAACACTTCCTTGGGCTATCAGGAATGCCCCGCCGTTACTCCGACTATCCTGACGCATATACCATCTGAAATACTTTATCATCAATTGGCTCACTAATTTCTCTAGTAGCCGTAATCATAATAATGTTTATCATTTGAGAAGCATTCGCAGCTAAACGAGAAGTTTTCGCCCTAGAACTAACAAACACAAACCTAGAATGACTTCACGGCTGCCCACCCCCTTATCACACTTACGAAGAACCAACATATGTACAAACAAACTCAAGAAAGGGAGGAATCGAACCGCCTTCTACTGGTTTCAAGCCAATCACATAGCCAAGATGCTTCTTTCTCATGAGACCCTAGTAAATTTATTATGTAGCCCTGTCAGAGCTAAGTTATAGGTTAGCCCCTATGGGCCTCATGATGGCACACCCCGCTCAACTCGGATTTCAAGACGCAGCATCTCCCATTATAGAAGAGCTCTTACATTTTCATGACCACGCCATTATAATTGTCTTCTTAATTAGTGCTTTAGTATTATACATTATTTCTTTAATAATAACAACAAAGCTAACACACACAAATACCATAGACGCCCAAGAAGTAGAAATAATCTGAACAATTCTTCCTGCAATCATTTTAATCTTAATTGCCCTCCCTTCCCTTCGCATTCTCTACCTCATAGATGAAATCAACAACCCACACCTAACTGTTAAAGCTCTCGGCCACCAATGATATTGGAGCTATGAGTACACAGACTATCAAGATCTCGCATTTGACTCTTACATAATTCCCTCACAAGACCTCCCTCAAGGACACCTCCGTCTATTAGAAGTAGATCACCGAATAGTAGTTCCAATAGAATCCCCAATTCGCATACTAATCTCCGCAGAAGATGTCCTGCACTCATGGGCCGTACCCGCCCTCGGCATTAAAACAGATGCCATTCCCGGACGACTAAATCAAACAACCTTTATCACTTCTCACCCAGGCTTGTTCTATGGACAATGCTCAGAAATCTGCGGATCTAACCACAGCTTCATGCCCATTGTAGTAGAAGCAATTCCACTAAAACACTTTGAAGACTGAACCACAACAATACTCACTGCATCACTAAGAAGCTTTTATCAGCGTTAGCCTTTTAAGCTAAAGAAGGAGACAACACCTGCCCCCTTAGTGATATGCCTCAATTAAACCCTGCCCCCTGATTAATAATCCTCCTACTTTCATGAACAATCTTATTAACAATTCTCCAAACCAAAACTTTAATAATAACCTCTCAAAATCTCCCAATCCAAAACACCCCCACACCTAAAGCCTCACCTTGAAACTGACCATGAATTTAAGCTTCTTCGACCAATTTTTAAGCCCACAACTCCTTGGAATCCCCCTTATCACCCTAGCAATAATCCTGCCACCAACCCTAATTTTTACAAAAACAAGCCGACTTATCTTAAATCGGCTAGAAACGGTACAAACATGAGCAATCTTTATATTTGTAAAACAACTTATATTACCCCTAAACAAACCAGGCCACAAATGAGCCGCACTCTTAACCTCACTTATATTATTCCTTCTCCTATTCAATTTGCTAGGACTTTTCCCTTATACATTCACCCCAACTACCCAGCTATCAATAAATATGGGTTTAGCAGTACCCTTATGACTAGCAACTGTATTAATTGGCTTACGCAATCAACCAACCCTTTCATTAGGCCACCTTCTACCAGAAGGCACCCCAACCCCTCTCGTACCTGTTCTCATTATTATCGAAACAATTAGCCTACTCATTCGCCCTCTTGCACTAGGCGTTCGACTAACAGCCAACTTAACAGCAGGTCACCTGCTAATCCAACTTATTTCTACCGCCGTATTTGTAATACTACCCATAATAACTGCAACCGCAACACTAACCTTTATTGTCCTCTTACTTTTAACTATTCTAGAGGTCGCAGTAGCAATTATTCAAGCCTACGTCTTCACTTTACTATTAAGCCTATACCTACAAGAAAATACTTAATGATCCACCAAGCACATGCCTATCATATAGTAGACCAAAGCCCCTGGCCCCTAACAGGCGCAATCGCTGCCTTACTTATAACATCCGGACTCGCCGTCTGATTTCACTTCAACAATATACTATTAATGAATATCGGCCTAATTATCCTCCTTCTAACAATACTACAATGGTGGCGAGATATCACCCGTGAGGGAACCTTTCAAGGCCACCACACGGTCCCTGTACAAAAAGGCCTCCGATACGGGATAATCCTTTTTATTACATCAGAGGTCTTCTTTTTTATCGGCTTTTTCTGAGCTTTCTACCACTCAAGCCTGGCCCCAACCCCGGAGCTTGGGGGCTGTTGACCCCCTAGCGGAATTCACCCATTAAACCCATTTGAAGTACCCCTTCTAAACACAGCTGTACTCCTAGCCTCTGGTGTTACCGTAACATGAGCCCACCATTCTATTATAGAAAATAATCGAAAAGAAGCAATTCAAGCCCTTACACTAACCATTGCCTTGGGCCTTTACTTCACCGCCCTCCAAGCCATAGAATACTATGAAGCCCCTTTCGCTATTTCAGATAGCGTTTACGGGTCAACATTCTTTGTGGCAACAGGCTTCCATGGCCTCCACGTAATTATTGGATCAACTTTTTTAATTGTTTGCTTACTACGACAGATCATATATCACTTCACAACAAACCACCACTTCGGATTTGAAGCCGCCGCATGATACTGACATTTCGTAGACGTTGTATGACTGTTCCTTTACATCTCAATTTACTGATGAGGCTCTTGCTCTTTTAGTATCAACCAGTACAAGTGATTTCCAATCACTAAGCCTTAATAAAACCTTAAGAAAGAGTAATGAATATAACAACCATATTCTTAATTACAACAACCCTTATAGTTATCTTAATTACTATTAGCTTTTGATTACCACAAATATCACCAGACACAGAAAAACTCTCCCCATATGAATGCGGCTTCGACCCATTAGGAACCGCCCGTCTACCATTCTCGCTTCGATTCTTCCTAGTTGCAATCCTATTTCTTCTATTCGACCTAGAAATTGCGCTACTCCTTCCGATCCCATGAGCCATAAACCTTATACAACCAACAACCACTTTAATCTGAATATCCGCAATCATTATTCTTCTAACACTAGGCTTAATTTACGAATGATTAGCAGGGGGGCTAGAGTGGGCAGAGTAGGCAGTTAGTATAAATAAAACAACTAATTTCGACTTAGTAGCCCCAGGTTTTAACCCTGGACTGCCATATGACAACATATTTTACCTTTTCCTCTGCCTTCGTACTCGGAATTTTAGGGTTGGCCCTACACCGAACACACTTAGTTTCCGCACTACTCTGTATCGAAGCCATAATATTAGCCCTCTTTATAGCACTTACAGCATTCTCATCTACACTACAACTCCCCTCCACAAACATTTCTCCCATTCTCCTCCTTGCTTTTTCTGCCTGTGAAGCAGGAACTGGCCTCGCCTTATTAGTGGCAACCTCTCGAACACATGGCTCGGACCATCTTAAAAACCTAAACCTCTTACAATGCTAAAAATTCTTTTACCTACCCTTATATTAATTCCAACAGCCCTTCTATCAAAACAAAACATCCTTTTCACAATATACACCTCCTACTCAATACTACTTGCACTAATAAGTCTAGTCTGATTTAAGTATCCTCTAAACCCTAGCATAATATTCTCCTCTTCCTACCTAAACATTGACTCAATTTCCGCCCCATTAATAATCCTTTCCTGCTGACTTCTCCCACTAATAGCCCTAGCTAGCCAAAACCACCTCCAACACGAACCTCTTGCTCGAAAACGAAACTTTTTAGTAGTCATTACAACCCTACAAGTTGCCCTATTATTAACATTCTCCGCAACCGAATTCACCCTATTTTACATTATATTCGAAACAACATTAATTCCCACCCTCATTGTTATTACACGATGGGGAAACCAAGCCGAGCGACTTTCCGCAGGGACATACTTTCTATTTTACACACTTGCTGGATCTCTCCCCCTATTAGTTGCTATTCTATTTTTAAACACTAAATACTCCAACATTTCAATAGTAATAATAAACCTAATTCAACCAGAAACCCCCCACTCATGAACAAATAACATACTATGACTTGCCTGCTTAATCGCCTTCCTAGTGAAAATGCCTTTATATGGCCTCCACCTCTGACTCCCAAAAGCCCATGTGGAAGCCCCTATCGCTGGCTCAATGGTTCTGGCTGCAATTTTACTGAAACTCGGAGGCTACGGTATCATTCGAATCACCCCCCTACTAAACCCACTCTCAACAAAACTATACTACCCCTTTATTATTCTAGCCATTTGAGGCATCATCATAACCAGCTCAATCTGCCTACGACAAACTGACTTAAAATCTTTAATCGCTTACTCATCAGTAAGCCACATAGGCCTCGTAATTGCAGCCGCTTTGATTCAAACCCCATGAAGCCTAACAGGAGCAATTTTACTGATAATTGCCCACGGCCTTACCTCATCAATACTATTTTGTCTAGCAAACACAAACTATGAACGCACCCATAGCCGAACACTCCTTCTAGCCCGCGGCCTGCAACTTATTCTTCCTCTAACAATATCCTGGTGGCTTATAGCTAACTTAATAAATATGGCCCTCCCCCCCACAATTAATCTCACAGGCGAACTTCTAATCATAACATCATTATTCAAC
>NW_027101604.1:0-17199 GCF_035046505.1 Tiliqua scincoides
GTGTGAGAATTGTAGCTATTCAACCTAGGTGGGCAATTGATGAGAATGCTATGATTTTTCGTGTCTGTGTTTGGTTTATGCCTCCCCACCCTCCGGTCAAGGTTGACAGTAGCCCTATAATTAGAAGTGTATTTGGGTGGATAGCGGGGGCGGCTATATAAAGTAGGGCGAGGGGGGCGAGTTTTTGTCAAGTTGTAATGATTAGTGCTGTTTTTAGTGTTGTGCCTTGTAGGACTTCTGGTAGTCAGAAATGCAGGGGGGCTAGGCCTAGTTTTATGGCTAGAGCTATTGTTATTATGATGCAGGCAGGTTGGTTTGTGAGTTGTGAAATGTCTCAGGTGCTGGTGGATCAGGCATTGATTGTGCTGGCGAATAGGAGTGTGGCTGAGGCAGCAGCTTGGGTAAGGAAATATTTTGTAGCGGCTTCAGTTGCACGGGGATGGTGTTGTTTGGCGATAAGGGGAATAATGGCTAGGGTATTTAGTTCTAATCCGATTCAGGCAAGGAGTCAGTGTGTGCTTGATAGGGTAATGATGGAGCCGGTTGCTACGCTTGAGAGAATCAGTGAAGATATGATTGGGTTCATTAGTATAGGAAGGATTTTAACCAACATTTTCGGGGTATGGGCCCGAAAGCTTAATTAGCTGACTTTACTAGAAAATAGTATAATGAAGTACATAAGATTTTGAGTCTTTTGGTGCAGGTTCGTGTCCTGTTTTTCTAGTGCTTCGAGAAGAAGGAAATAAGGGGATTTTAACCCCTGTGTTTTACTCTATCAAAGTAATCCTTGGGGATTCGGGCATATTTCCTGGTTTATTGTGGGGGGAGTCCTGATAATATTGTTGGGAAAGAGGCATGCCACATTAATAGAGCGAGGGTTAGGGGTAAGAAATTTTTTCATAAGAGGTGTATAAGTTGGTCGTAACGAAAACGAGGGTATGAGGCGCGAGTTCATAAGAATATGATTGTCAGGATAGTTGTTTTTAATATTAGGTTTATTGTGAACACGTCTGGGGGTAGGGAGGTTCCTGGGTTTAGGAAAAGGATGCAGGTTAGGGTATTTATTAGTATGATGTTTGCATATTCAGCTAGGAAAAATAGGGCGAATGGGCCAGCGGCATACTCTACATTAAAGCCAGAGACAAGCTCTGATTCTCCTTCTGTTAAATCAAAGGGGGCCCGGTTTGTTTCTGCTAGTGTTGAGATAAACCATATTATGGCAAGAGGTCATGATGAAATTAGTAGTCATTGGTGTTCTTGTGTAATTGAGAGTATTTGTAGAGTGAAGCCCCCTGTAAGGATAATAATGGTTAGTAAAATAATTCCCAGGGTGACCTCGTATGAGATTGTTTGTGCTACCGCACGTAGGGCGCCAATTAATGGGTATTTTGAGTTGGATGCCCACCCTGATCATAGAATAGAATATACTGCTATGCTTGAGAGGGCTAGTATGAAGAGAAGGCCTAGGTTTATGTCTGCTAAGGTGGCCGGTATTGGGAGGGGGGTTCAAATTATAAGGGCTAGAAATAGGGCTAAGGTCGGGGTTATGATGAAGAGGGCAGGAGAGGAAGAGGAGGGGCGTAAGGGTTCTTTAATAAACAGTTTAATGCCGTCTGCAAATGGTTGTAATAGCCCATAAGGGCCAATGATGTTAGGGCCTTTTCGTAGTTGTATATAACCGAGCACTTTTCGTTCCAGTAGTGTAAGGAAGGCAACAGCTAGTAAGATGGGAATAATATATAATAGGGGATTAATGATATATAAGAGTAATGCATTCATGTATTAGGGAGATGATTTGAACATCTAGTAGAAAGATCTTAGGTCTTTTGCATTCACCTGGCTCTGCCACCCTAATAATTACCCCTTGTCTGGGGGTGTTCTAGGTGCTTTGTTTAGCTTGAGTTTTGTTCAGCTAGTTTTAAGGACGTGTTTATAATATTGGTCCTCTTCTTTGTCCTTTCGTACTGAAGAAGTAAGCGTCATAGATAGAAACCGACCTGGATTGCTCCGGTCTGAACTCAGATCACGTAGGACTGTTAATCGTTGAACAAACGAACCTTTAATAGCGGCTACACCATTTGGGTGTCCTGATCCAACATCGAGGTCGTAAACCTTCTTGTCGATAGGGACTCTTGAAGAAGATAGCGCTGTTATCCCTGGGGTAACTTGGTTCGTTGGTCAGTATGACTGGGTCGGCTTTGTACTTTGGCTTGTTAGCCTTGGTGAGAAGTGGTGGTTCTGTGCTCGGAAGTTTTGTTTTGTTCCGAAGTCGCCCCAACTTAAAACTATGGGCTAGGGGCATTAGTGGTGCTTATTAGCGGTCGTTTTAAGCTCCACAGGGTCTTCTCGTCTTATGTGTTTATCCCAGCTTTTGTACTGGGAGATCAGTTTCACTGATTAGCTATAAGAGACAGGTTTGTCCTCATTTAGCCGTTCATACTAGTCTTTATTTAGAAGACAAGTGATTACGCTACCTTTGCACGGTTAGGATACCGCGGCCGTTTAAAAGTTTCACTGGGCAGGCAGGACCTTTAATACTTGTTTAGCTAAAGGCTATGTTTTTGGTAAACAGTTGGGACAAGGTTTTGCTGAATTCCTTTTACAGCTTTTAATCTATCTTTTTAGCACACCGGTGTCGGGTTGACAGTTTTTGTAACAGTTTTGGCTGTTTAATTGTTGTTCCTGTTTTGGTCTGTTAATGTCCAGTAGGTTTTCTATTTCTGGGTCAAGGGGGTGCTTAAGAGAAGGGCTTCTTGTTACTAGTTCTAGCATTAGTTTGTCTATAATAATAGTGTGGCTCGGTAGGTTTTTAGGAGGTGGCAGACACAGGGGGGATTTATTGTCTTTGTGCTGTGACGCTGTGTTTACTGGTGGCTGCTTTAGGGCCTACTGGGCGTAGGTTATGTTGCTTTCTCTCTAAGTCAGGTTGTATCCTATTTCAATGGGGCTGTACCCCCATTGAATACCTTTTAGGTTAAAATGCGTGCTATTGTTTGCTGGAAGTAACCTAAAGTTGAACTAAAATTCATTTATTGAGCAACCAGCTATCACCAAGTTCGTTTGGCTTTTCACCGCTACTACTAGATCTTCCCACTCTTTTGCCACAGAGATGGGTGCACTCTTACAGTTGTCTTGTAGTAGCTCACTTGGTTTCGGGGGTACAGGCTGAAGTTCTCTTTGTCTGTTTTATTCTGGCTGGACCATGATGCAAGAGGTACAAGGGTTTATCTTTGCTTTGTTTTGCTTGTGTGTTTCATTATTCTTTCAGGGTTCCCTTGCGGTACTTTTTCTGTTGCGCCGTTTTGGTTAGGTTCTATCACATATACTAGTTTTGTCGAATGATTTATTTTGTTAATGAGAGGATTTGTTTATGTGATTGGGCTAGTTGTTTGGCTCAAAAAGGTTAGGATCTCACTAACATTTTTCAATTGTAAGTTGAATGCTTTGTTTTAAGCTACTGGTTGTTGTTCCAAGCACGCCTTCCGGTGCGCTTACCTTGTTACGACTTGCCTCATCTATATTGTTAGTATTTTTATATGTTAAGTTTATTTTTGGACGATGAGAGTGACGGGCGGTGTGTGCGCGCTCCAGAGCAAATTTAAGATAAAGACTCTTATTTAGCTTACTTCTAAATCCTCCTTTGGGTGTGTGTTTCATTACACCTTTCGTATTTTTCTGTGGCAGAAAATGTAGCCCATCTCTTCCATTCTATCTGCTACACCTTGACCTGACGTGTTAGTTGTAAACTTTTTTGCCTACTTTGTTTCTTTCACAGGGTAAGCTGACGACGGCGGTATATAGGCTGAGTTGCAAAGAATGGTGGGGTAAAGCGTGGGGTATCGATTATAGGACAGGCTCCTCTAGGATGATGTGGAGCACCGCCAAGTCCTTTGAGTTTCGAGCTTTTCGCTTGTAGTTCTCTGGCGAATGGTTTTGTGTGTTTAACCATCTATGTTTAGGGCTAGGCATAGTAGGGTATCTAATCCTAGTTTGTTTCCTAGCTTTAGTGAGGTTGAATAGTCTTTTATTTGAAGGCATTTTATTGGTGGAGTTCTTGTGCCAATATATTTTACAGTCTTGGCTTGGTTTTCCTTCAATTTTTTTGACATTATTCTGGTCACGCTTTACGCCGAGGGTCATTGTTTTTGGCCTTTCGTATAACCGCGGTGGCTGGCACGAAATTTACCGGCCAAACTTAATCATAGCTAAGTCAAGCTTTCGCTTATTTCTTAATGTTATTCACTGCTGAGTACCCGTGTGGGTGTGGCGTAGCAAGGTGTTGTGGGCTTCGGTTTGTTAGAGATCCTGATACCTGCTCCACTTGGCTATTCGGGGTTGTGTGGGCATTCTCACTGGGGTGTGGAGGCTTGCATGTGTAATTTTGATTAAAAACAATGGCAAGTTTAGGACCAAAACTTTGTGTTTTTGGGGAAATTTGACTCACCCATCTCAGCATCTTCAGTGCTTCGCTTTAAAAATTTTAAGCTACAATAACATAAAATTTTTGTATAAAAGATAAAAAAAATGTATATATAATCATGTTGTAAATATGCATTACGGCACTGATATTAGTATCCACGACTGCATTTACAATCTGTAGAATGCATGAACTGGTCGTGGACAACCGGTAGTTTTAGTTTGGTCAGATCCTGTTTTAGGGGTTTGGCAGGAGTAAATCTGACTAAGTGAGAAATTACCGGTAAGGGGGGTAGGGGGGTTTGCCATAAAAATTAAGTTGTATTTATTTACGTGTATCAAGCTGAACGTCCGCACCTACACCTACACCGACACCTGCGTTGTGGGTGCGCCTGCACCTGTGTACATGTCTGCGTCTGTGAACGCGCCCGCGCACATGCCTGCACTCGCAAACGCACGTGCGCTGCAGGCGCGCCCGCGTGCTCACGTCCACGTCTGCGCACGTTTGCGCTTGCAAACATACGTGCGCTGCAGGCGCGCCCGCGTGCCCACGTCCACGTCTGCGCACACATTTGCACTTGTATTTTCACCTGCGTCGCATGTGTTCACAGGTGCTTTTTCGTACGTTTTAACACGTTTGTTACTAATTTTATGTCATTCAAGCATTAAACGAAATCGCGTGCTCTATACGTGGGAACGTTTATCACGTGCACCGTAGGTCCAGATCGGACGGCAAATTGTAGGCGACCACTTTAGCAAGCGGCTCTGAGATCCACTCCCCCAAAAAAAATAAAAAAGGCCAGATGCATTGGGGGTCGGGATGCTATGATTTCTCGGCAAAGTGTACATTATGCACCAACCAGAAGCATCGTTAAAAGTGAGAAAGTGTTGGGAATCCTTTGACCGCCCCTGAGGTAGGAACCAGAGGCCTTGGAAAAAGTGAGAAATAGCCAACGTACTCCGTGTGTCCCACGGGGCTAGTAACGGGAGTACACGTCATTAAGGGATTGCTGGTTTCTCGGAGATGGCAGAATATAATAGATAACTGTCGAGCAAGAGAGCAGCAGGGGAGAAGGGTGATGGCATCTAATGGGCATGGTTGGGAGAGGGTAGTGTCCTCATGATATGCGTGAGGCGAAGAGGGCAAATGTCCAATTATACATAATATGTGCTAGATCATTCTAATCTAATCTTCTATGATCTGCATGTGTGAAAGAGGAAAATATTCGAGATGTGTTGTAAGTATGAAATCATTAATAATCTGTCTGTTGTGATATGCGTGTGGACAAGAGGTAAATGTCCGATTATACATAGTATGTCTTAGAACCTTAATTTGAAGTCTTTTGTGATATGCATGAGGTTGAAAATTAATTGTTCGATTATTCTTAGTTTGTGATTGATCATTGACTGATTAACCGGATATGATATGCATGAGGACAAGAGGTGAATGTCCGATTATACATAGTATGTGTAAGATCACCAGCAAAGCAATAAAAAGCCGCCAGGGGCGGCCAGATACGGGTGAATTGAGGTAGAGGACAAAAAAGCCGCCAGGGGCGGCCAGATACGGGTGAATTGAGGTAGAGGACAAAAAAGCCGCCAGGGGCGGCCAGATACGGGTGAATTGAGGTAGAGGACAAAAAAGCCGCCAGGGGCGGCCAGATACGGGTGAATTGAGGTAGAGGACAAAAAAGCCGCCAGGGGCGGCCAGATACGGGTGAATTGAGGTAGAGGACAAAAAAGCCGCCAGGGGCGGCCAGATACGGGTGAATTGAGGTAGAGGACAAAAAAGCCGCCAGGGGCGGCCAGATACGGGTGAATTGAGGTAGAGGGCAAAAAAGCCGCCAGGGGGTAGTTTAAAGTTAGAATGCTAGTTTTGGGGACTAGCGGTGGGGGTTTGAGTCCCCTCTCTCTGATGCCTTAGGGGGTCTTAGTTCCCATCTTTGGCTTACAAGACCAATGCTTTGTCTATTAAGCTACTAAGGCTTAGAGTGGGGCTATCATTTGAGTATTTTATCTTCTAGTTTGGCTGTAATTGGTATGAGGAGGAGGAAAATAGCAAAGTAGAGTATTGAGGCAATTTGTCCGATGATGATGAAGGGGTCCTCTACGGGCTGTCCTCCGATTCACGTGAGGATAATGATATTTGATATAAGGAGTCAAAAGACCCCTTGGGATAGGGGCCGGAAGGTGTTTCCTCGTTGCTTTGATGTATGGAGTATGGGTACGAAGATTAGGATTAGGATTGAAAATAATAAGGCAAGAACGCCTCCTAATTTATTTGGGATTGAGCGTAGGATAGCGTAGGCAAAGAGGAAGTATCACTCGGGTTTAATGTGTGGTGGCGTGACTAAGGGGTTTGCAGGGGTAAAGTTTTCTGGGTCTCCTAGTAAGTTTGGGGAGAAGAGGGCTAGTAGGAGGAGAACGAAGATTAATAATGTTAGGCCTAAAAGGTCTTTATAGGTGTAATAAGGGTGAAATGGGATTTTGTCTGTGTTGGAGTTTAGGCCTGTGGGGTTATTTGATCCTGTTTCGTGGAGGAAAAGGAGGTGAAGTATAGAGGTTCCCATGATAATAAATGGCAGAATAAAATGGAATGAAAAGAATCGGGTGAGTGTTGCGTTGTCTACTGAGAACCCTCCCCAGATTCATTCTACCAAGGTTGTTCCGATATAGGGAATTGCTGAAAGAAGGTTAGTAATGACGGTGGCCCCTCAAAAAGATATCTGGCCCCATGGAAGTACGTAGCCCACAAAGGCTGTTGCCATTACAAGGAGAAGAAGAACGACCCCAATGTTTCAGGTTTCTTTGTATATGTAAGAGCCGTAGTATAAGCCCCGTCCGATATGGAGGTAAATGCAAATAAAGAATATGGAGGCCCCATTGGCGTGCAGGTTTCGGATTAGCCACCCGTATTGTACGTCTCGACAAATGTGTGCGATTGATGAAAATGCTGAAGAGATGTCTGCTGTGTAGTGTATAGCAAGGAATAGGCCAGTTAGGACTTGTGCGATTAGACAAAATCCAAGTAGTGAGCCAAAATTTCATCATGCTGAGATATTTGATGGGGTGGGGAGGTCAATGAATGTGTTGTTTACAATCTTTAGGATTGGGTGAGTTTTTCGTAGGTTGTGGGTCATTAGTTTTTGTAGTTGAATACAACAGTGGTTTTTCGTGCCGCAGGTCTTGGTTAAAGTCCAGGCAAAAATTATGGTTTATTTTATTTTTTTATTATCTTTTTGTTTATTGGGGGGGTTGGTGGCTGTTGCCTCAAACCCATCCCCGCTTTATGGTGCGGTTGGGTTGGTGGTTGCTGCTGCCGTTGGGTGTGGTGTGTTGGTTTGATTGGGTAGTTCTTTTGTTTCTTTGGTCTTATTTTTGATTTATTTAGGGGGAATGTTGGTGGTATTTGCTTATTCTGTAGCGTTGGCGGCTGAGCCCTACCCTGAGACATGGGGGAGCTGGTCTGTTGGGTTGTATGTTGGGGGGTATTTTGTTTTGGTGACGGTGTTGTTTGTGGTATTTGGTGGGGGGTGGGTGGTGGAGGGGTTTGGAGTTGTTGGGGTTGATTGTGTAGGGTTACATTTTGTTCGTGCGGACTTTAGTGGGGTGTCTTTGTTATATTCATGGGGGGGTGGCTGTTTATTAATTTCCGGGTGAGGCTTATTGCTGGCTTTATTTGTTGCGTTAGAGCTGTCACGTGGGTTGGCGCGGGGGGCTTTGCGGGTAATTAGATTAAAATAAAAATGAGCACCGAGGTCATAAATAGGACAAATATGATTAAGTAGGCTTTAATAAGACCTTTGTTGGCAGTAGAAATGCTGTTGACCATGGGGGTGTTGGTTATTGTTAGTATTTTTGGACCAATTTTTTCATACCATAGTTGGTCGTTTAGGTGTGAGGCAAGGTTTTGTCCTTGTATGAGTGAAATGTTTGGGTGGGTTCGGTGAATGATTATGTTGAAGAATCCTAGTTGGTTTGAGAAGTTGTTTAACTTATTATGTTTTGGAGTCAAGAGTGTTGTTGTTTGGGTGGCTAGTTCTAAAGCATATAAAAGGCCTAAGATTGTTACGAGTAATGCGGACAGTTTTATGTTTGTTGATATGGTTAATGCTGTTGTTTTGATTGGAAGAACAGAGGAGATAAGGAGTAAGCCAGTTAAAATGCTTCCTGTTGCGAGGCGAACAAGGGGGTTGGTTAGGGTTTTATTGTTTTCGGAAATGATGACAAGAGTGTTCCCTCGGGAGGTGTTTATTTGTACGTAGAAGATTAGTCGTAGGCTGTAGGCGGCCGTTAGGGCCGTTGCTGTGAGAGTTAGTATTAGGGCTCAGGCGTTAAGGTAGGAGGTATTTATTGTTTCGATGATGGTGTCTTTTGAGAAAAAGCCGGATAGAAAGGGGGTTCCTATTAGGGCAAGGCTGCCGATGGTTAGGCAGGAGGTGGTAACGGGTATTGCTTTGTTAATGCCTCCTATCTTTCGGATGTCCTGTTCGTCTGATAAATTATGAATGATCGACCCAGAACAGAGGAATAACATGGCTTTAAAGAATGCGTGGGTTGAAATATGAAAGAAGGCTAGTTGTGGTTGGTTTAATCCTACGGTGACCATTATCAACCCAAGCTGGCTTGAGGTTGAGAAGGCGATGATTTTTTTAATATCGTTTTGTGTGAGGGCACAAATTGCTGTGAATAAGGTTGTTATTGCACCTAGACAAAGGCAGGTGGATAGGGCTGTTGTGTTTGTTTCTAATAGGGGGTGGAGGCGAATTAGTAGGAATACACCTGCCACAACCATTGTGCTGGAGTGGAGTAAGGCAGAGACGGGAGTAGGACCTTCTATGGCTGCTGGTAATCATGGGTGAAGGCCAAATTGGGCAGACTTTCCTGCGGCAGCTAAGATTAAACCCAAGAGGGGGACAAGGGTGACTGAGTTTGGGTTAGTAAATAGTTGATGAAATTCTCAGGTGGTTGTGTTTATAGCAAGTCAGGCTATTGTTAGGATAAGGCCAATATCCCCAACTCGGTTATAAATGACTGCCTGTAGGGCGGATGAGTTTGCGTCGGAACGTGAGAATCATCACCCGATTAATAGAAAGGATATAATTCCAACCCCCTCCCACCCAATAAAAAGCTGGAAGATATTATTTGCGGTAACAAGAATTAATATAGCTAGTAAGAATAGGAGAAGATACTTAAAAAATCGGTTGATAAAGGGGTCTGAGGTCATATATCATGCGGCAAACTCCAAGATGGATCATGTGACAAAGAGTGCGATGGGTAAAAATGTAATTGCGTAGGTGTCTAGCATGAAGCTAATGTTGATGCTAAAATTAGAGATGTTGATTCAGTGGATGTTTGTAGTTGTGAATTCTAGTCCATAGTTAATGAAGATAAACAGGGGGATTATGCTGGTAAAAAATGCTGTTTGCACAGCTACCTTTACATGGGAGAGGTGTCATTGGTTTTGTAGAGGGTATAGGGTTATTGTGATGGGAATTATTAGGAATAGAAAGGTAGCGGCTATGGTGGTGTGGGGGATGTTGTGCATGTACTTTTACTTGGAATTGCACCAAGAATTTTGGCTCCTAAGACCAATGGATTAAACTCTGATCCTTTAAAAGTGAGGAGTCTGGGGGGTTAATCCCAGGACGCAGAGTTAGCAGTTCTTTGTATACAATACCCCTCGGTCATTAAGAAGGTTTGAACTTCTATTTTTAGATCCACATTCTAATGTTTTTGTTAAACTATGACAACAAGGAAGGGGGCCTATGATTAGTTCGGGTTTTATTATAAGTATAAGTATCGGGAGGATGTGTAGGACCAGTAGCAGGTGTTCTCGGGTGTATGTCGGGTTTGTTTGGATAGCGTGTTGTGGGAGCTTTCCTCGTTGGGTTGTTAAAAATATATGAAGTGAGTAGGTGGCTGTTAAGAGAGTGCCTACTCCTGTTATGAGGATTGTTAGGGGGGACCAGTTGAATAATGATGTTATGATTAGAAGTTCGCCTGTGAGATTAATTGTGGGGGGGAGGGCCATATTTATTAAGTTAGCTATAAGCCACCAGGATATTGTTAGAGGAAGAATAAGTTGCAGGCCGCGGGCTAGAAGGAGTGTTCGGCTATGGGTGCGTTCATAGTTTGTGTTTGCTAGACAAAATAGTATTGATGAGGTAAGGCCGTGGGCAATTATCAGTAAAATTGCTCCTGTTAGGCTTCATGGGGTTTGAATCAAAGCGGCTGCAATTACGAGGCCTATGTGGCTTACTGATGAGTAAGCGATTAAAGATTTTAAGTCAGTTTGTCGTAGGCAGATTGAGCTGGTTATGATGATGCCTCAAATGGCTAGAATAATAAAGGGGTAGTATAGTTTTGTTGAGAGTGGGTTTAGTAGGGGGGTGATTCGAATGATACCGTAGCCTCCGAGTTTCAGTAAAATTGCAGCCAGAACCATTGAGCCAGCGATAGGGGCTTCCACATGGGCTTTTGGGAGTCAGAGGTGGAGGCCATATAAAGGCATTTTCACTAGGAAGGCGATTAAGCAGGCAAGTCATAGTATGTTATTTGTTCATGAGTGGGGGGTTTCTGGTTGAATTAGGTTTATTATTACTATTGAAATGTTGGAGTATTTAGTGTTTAAAAATAGAATAGCAACTAATAGGGGGAGAGATCCAGCAAGTGTGTAAAATAGAAAGTATGTCCCTGCGGAAAGTCGCTCGGCTTGGTTTCCCCATCGTGTAATAACAATGAGGGTGGGAATTAATGTTGTTTCGAATATAATGTAAAATAGGGTGAATTCGGTTGCGGAGAATGTTAATAATAGGGCAACTTGTAGGGTTGTAATGACTACTAAAAAGTTTCGTTTTCGAGCAAGAGGTTCGTGTTGGAGGTGGTTTTGGCTAGCTAGGGCTATTAGTGGGAGAAGTCAGCAGGAAAGGATTATTAATGGGGCGGAAATTGAGTCAATGTTTAGGTAGGAAGAGGAGAATATTATGCTAGGGTTTAGAGGATACTTAAATCAGACTAGACTTATTAGTGCAAGTAGTATTGAGTAGGAGGTGTATATTGTGAAAAGGATGTTTTGTTTTGATAGAAGGGCTGTTGGAATTAATATAAGGGTAGGTAAAAGAATTTTTAGCATTGTAAGAGGTTTAGGTTTTTAAGATGGTCCGAGCCATGTGTTCGAGAGGTTGCCACTAATAAGGCGAGGCCAGTTCCTGCTTCACAGGCAGAAAAAGCAAGGAGGAGAATGGGAGAAATGTTTGTGGAGGGGAGTTGTAGTGTAGATGAGAATGCTGTAAGTGCTATAAAGAGGGCTAATATTATGGCTTCGATACAGAGTAGTGCGGAAACTAAGTGTGTTCGGTGTAGGGCCAACCCTAAAATTCCGAGTACGAAGGCAGAGGAAAAGGTAAAATATGTTGTCATATGGCAGTCCAGGGTTAAAACCTGGGGCTACTAAGTCGAAATTAGTTGTTTTATTTATACTAACTGCCTACTCTGCCCACTCTAGCCCCCCTGCTAATCATTCGTAAATTAAGCCTAGTGTTAGAAGAATAATGATTGCGGATATTCAGATTAAAGTGGTTGTTGGTTGTATAAGGTTTATGGCTCATGGGATCGGAAGGAGTAGCGCAATTTCTAGGTCGAATAGAAGAAATAGGATTGCAACTAGGAAGAATCGAAGCGAGAATGGTAGACGGGCGGTTCCTAATGGGTCGAAGCCGCATTCATATGGGGAGAGTTTTTCTGTGTCTGGTGATATTTGTGGTAATCAAAAGCTAATAGTAATTAAGATAACTATAAGGGTTGTTGTAATTAAGAATATGGTTGTTATATTCATTACTCTTTCTTAAGGTTTTATTAAGGCTTAGTGATTGGAAATCACTTGTACTGGTTGATACTAAAAGAGCAAGAGCCTCATCAGTAAATTGAGATGTAAAGGAACAGTCATACAACGTCTACGAAATGTCAGTATCATGCGGCGGCTTCAAATCCGAAGTGGTGGTTTGTTGTGAAGTGATATATGATCTGTCGTAGTAAGCAAACAATTAAAAAAGTTGATCCAATAATTACGTGGAGGCCATGGAAGCCTGTTGCCACAAAGAATGTTGACCCGTAAACGCTATCTGAAATAGCGAAAGGGGCTTCATAGTATTCTATGGCTTGGAGGGCGGTGAAGTAAAGGCCCAAGGCAATGGTTAGTGTAAGGGCTTGAATTGCTTCTTTTCGATTATTTTCTATAATAGAATGGTGGGCTCATGTTACGGTAACACCAGAGGCTAGGAGTACAGCTGTGTTTAGAAGGGGTACTTCAAATGGGTTTAATGGGTGAATTCCGCTAGGGGGTCAACAGCCCCCAAGCTCCGGGGTTGGGGCCAGGCTTGAGTGGTAGAAAGCTCAGAAAAAGCCGATAAAAAAGAAGACCTCTGATGTAATAAAAAGGATTATCCCGTATCGGAGGCCTTTTTGTACAGGGACCGTGTGGTGGCCTTGAAAGGTTCCCTCACGGGTGATATCTCGCCACCATTGTAGTATTGTTAGAAGGAGGATAATTAGGCCGATATTCATTAATAGTATATTGTTGAAGTGAAATCAGACGGCGAGTCCGGATGTTATAAGTAAGGCAGCGATTGCGCCTGTTAGGGGCCAGGGGCTTTGGTCTACTATATGATAGGCATGTGCTTGGTGGATCATTAAGTATTTTCTTGTAGGTATAGGCTTAATAGTAAAGTGAAGACGTAGGCTTGAATAATTGCTACTGCGACCTCTAGAATAGTTAAAAGTAAGAGGACAATAAAGGTTAGTGTTGCGGTTGCAGTTATTATGGGTAGTATTACAAATACGGCGGTAGAAATAAGTTGGATTAGCAGGTGACCTGCTGTTAAGTTGGCTGTTAGTCGAACGCCTAGTGCAAGAGGGCGAATGAGTAGGCTAATTGTTTCGATAATAATGAGAACAGGTACGAGAGGGGTTGGGGTGCCTTCTGGTAGAAGGTGGCCTAATGAAAGGGTTGGTTGATTGCGTAAGCCAATTAATACAGTTGCTAGTCATAAGGGTACTGCTAAACCCATATTTATTGATAGCTGGGTAGTTGGGGTGAATGTATAAGGGAAAAGTCCTAGCAAATTGAATAGGAGAAGGAATAATATAAGTGAGGTTAAGAGTGCGGCTCATTTGTGGCCTGGTTTGTTTAGGGGTAATATAAGTTGTTTTACAAATATAAAGATTGCTCATGTTTGTACCGTTTCTAGCCGATTTAAGATAAGTCGGCTTGTTTTTGTAAAAATTAGGGTTGGTGGCAGGATTATTGCTAGGGTGATAAGGGGGATTCCAAGGAGTTGTGGGCTTAAAAATTGGTCGAAGAAGCTTAAATTCATGGTCAGTTTCAAGGTGAGGCTTTAGGTGTGGGGGTGTTTTGGATTGGGAGATTTTGAGAGGTTATTATTAAAGTTTTGGTTTGGAGAATTGTTAATAAGATTGTTCATGAAAGTAGGAGGATTATTAATCAGGGGGCAGGGTTTAATTGAGGCATATCACTAAGGGGGCAGGTGTTGTCTCCTTCTTTAGCTTAAAAGGCTAACGCTGATAAAAGCTTCTTAGTGATGCAGTGAGTATTGTTGTGGTTCAGTCTTCAAAGTGTTTTAGTGGAATTGCTTCTACTACAATGGGCATGAAGCTGTGGTTAGATCCGCAGATTTCTGAGCATTGTCCATAGAACAAGCCTGGGTGAGAAGTGATAAAGGTTGTTTGATTTAGTCGTCCGGGAATGGCATCTGTTTTAATGCCGAGGGCGGGTACGGCCCATGAGTGCAGGACATCTTCTGCGGAGATTAGTATGCGAATTGGGGATTCTATTGGAACTACTATTCGGTGATCTACTTCTAATAGACGGAGGTGTCCTTGAGGGAGGTCTTGTGAGGGAATTATGTAAGAGTCAAATGCGAGATCTTGATAGTCTGTGTACTCATAGCTCCAATATCATTGGTGGCCGAGAGCTTTAACAGTTAGGTGTGGGTTGTTGATTTCATCTATGAGGTAGAGAATGCGAAGGGAAGGGAGGGCAATTAAGATTAAAATGATTGCAGGAAGAATTGTTCAGATTATTTCTACTTCTTGGGCGTCTATGGTATTTGTGTGTGTTAGCTTTGTTGTTATTATTAAAGAAATAATGTATAATACTAAAGCACTAATTAAGAAGACAATTATAATGGCGTGGTCATGAAAATGTAAGAGCTCTTCTATAATGGGAGATGCTGCGTCTTGAAATCCGAGTTGAGCGGGGTGTGCCATCATGAGGCCCATAGGGGCTAACCTATAACTTAGCTCTGACAGGGCTACATAATAAATTTACTAGGGTCTCATGAGAAAGAAGCATCTTGGCTATGTGATTGGCTTGAAACCAGTAGAAGGCGGTTCGATTCCTCCCTTTCTTGAGTTTGTTTGTACATATGTTGGTTCTTCGTAAGTGTGATAAGGGGGTGGGCAGCCGTGAAGTCATTCTAGGTTTGTGTTTGTTAGTTCTAGGGCGAAAACTTCTCGTTTAGCTGCGAATGCTTCTCAAATGATAAACATTATTATGATTACGGCTACTAGAGAAATTAGTGAGCCAATTGATGATAAAGTATTTCAGATGGTATATGCGTCAGGATAGTCGGAGTAACGGCGGGGCATTCCTGATAGCCCAAGGAAGTGTTGAGGGAAGAAGGTCAGATTAACCCCGGCAAATATGACACCAAATTGGACTTTTGTTCAAGTTTGATGAAGTGTATAGCCTGAAAATAGGGGAAATCAATGTACAAAGCCTCCTATGATTGCAAATACGGCACCTATGGATAATACATAGTGGAAATGAGCTACGACGTAATATGTGTCATGAAGAACAATGTCTAAGGATGAGTTGGCAAGTACAATGCCTGTTAGGCCTCCCACAGTAAATAGGAAAATGAAGCCCAGGGCCCAGAGTATGGCAGCATCTCATTTGATTATGCCCCCATGTAAAGTTGCGAGCCAGCTAAATACCTTTACACCTGTTGGAATTGCGATGATTATTGTGGCGGAAGTGAAATATGCTCGGGTATCGACATCCATTCCAACGGTAAATATGTGGTGGGCTCATACGATAAAGCCTAAGAAGCCGATAGATATTATGGCTCATACTATACCCATGTAGCCGAAAGGTTCTTTTTTTCCAGCATAATAGGTTACAATGTGTGAGATTATTCCAAAGCCAGGAAGAATCAAAATGTAGACTTCTGGGTGACCAAAGAACCAAAACAGATGTTGGTATAAAATTGGGTCCCCCCCACCTGCAGGATCGAAGAAAGATGTGTTTAAATTTCGGTCTGTTAGTAGTATTGTGATACCGGCGGCAAGGACGGGTAGTGATAGTAAAAGTAGAACTGCCGTGATTATTACTGATCATACGAATAGAGGGGTTTGGTATTGGGTTATGGAGGGTGGTTTTATGTTGATGCAGGTAGTAATAAAGTTAATGGCCCCAAGAATTGAGGAGACTCCCGCGAGGTGGAGGGAGAAGATGGTTAGATCTACAGAGGCCCCGGCATGGGCTAAGTTCCCGGCTAAGGGAGGGTAGACGGTTCACCCGGTGCCGGCCCCGGCTTCCACCCCCGAGGATGCAAGTAGCAGTAATAGAGAAGGAGGGAGAAGTCAAAAACTCATGTTGTTTATTCGTGGGAAGGCCATATCTGGCGCCCCAATTATTAGGGGGACTAGTCAATTTCCGAACCCGCCGATTATTACAGGCATTACTATAAAGAAAATTATGACAAAAGCATGGGCTGTTACAATGACGTTATAGATCTGATCATCGCCTAGCAGGGCGCCAGGTTGACTTAGTTCAGCCCGAATTAACAGGCTAAGTGCTGTACCAACTATTCCTGCTCAAGCTCCGAAGATTAAGTATAAGGTGCCGATATCTTTGTGGTTGGTTGAGAAGAATCAACGATTAATGGTCACAGGTAAGATGGCCGATAGTAGGTGGCAGGTTGTAGCCCTGTATAGGTGGGTGCCAGTCCCACTCTTATCACAATAGCTTCGTGGTGATTCACGCTAGAGTGCAAATCTAGAGAAGCACACCAAAGGTGTGCCGGAGCTTCTTTTTTTAGAAGAAGCTCAGATTGAAGCCCGCTGGATGGGGCGTTTAGCTGTTAACTAGAAATTTACGGGATCGAGGCCCGTCTGTCTGGGAGGTTTTAGCTTAATTAAAGTGCCTGAGTTGCAATCAGGAGATGTAAGTTAAAGTTTTACATGCCTTCAGGGGCTAGGAGGGTTGAACTCTTATTTAGGGCTTTGAAGGCCCTTGGTTTTGTTAACCTAAGCCTCTTAAAGTATCATTGGGGTTAGGGGTAAGAGGAGTAAGGATGGTAGTAAGAGGGTTGAGATTGTGGTTGTACTTAGTTTAGGTTGGAATCGTCATTTGTGTGTTGTTTGTGTGGTGGTTGGGAACACTGTGAGGGTTGTGATGTAAGATAGTCGTAAGTAAAAGAATAGGCTTAATAGAGCGGAGAGGGCAAGTAGGGCTGCGGTCATTGATAGGTTGTGGGTTGTTAATTCTTGTAAAATTAACCATTTTGGGATAAAGCCTGTTAGCGGGGGGAGCCCTCCTAGAGATATTAGTAGTAAAAATATAAGTGCTATGGTTGAGGGGGAAATTGTTCAAGAGGTGGTTAAATCTTTAATGTTTTTTGCTGTGATGAAGATAAGGATTATAAAGGCAGTAGTTGTTATTATGAGGTATAAAAATAGGTTGAGGAGTATTAAGTTTGA
>NW_027101605.1:0-17194 GCF_035046505.1 Tiliqua scincoides
TGGTGGATCAGGCATTGATTGTGCTGGCGAATAGGAGTGTGGCTGAGGCAGCAGCTTGGGTAAGGAAATATTTTGTAGCGGCTTCAGTTGCACGGGGATGGTGTTGTTTGGCGATAAGGGGAATAATGGCTAGGGTATTTAGTTCTAATCCGATTCAGGCAAGGAGTCAGTGTGTGCTTGATAGGGTAATGATGGAGCCGGTTGCTACGCTTGAGAGAATCAGTGAAGATATGATTGGGTTCATTAGTATAGGAAGGATTTTAACCAACATTTTCGGGGTATGGGCCCGAAAGCTTAATTAGCTGACTTTACTAGAAAATAGTATAATGAAGTACATAAGATTTTGAGTCTTTTGGTGCAGGTTCGTGTCCTGTTTTTCTAGTGCTTCGAGAAGAAGGAAATAAGGGGATTTTAACCCCTGTGTTTTACTCTATCAAAGTAATCCTTGGGGATTCGGGCATATTTCCTGGTTTATTGTGGGGGGAGTCCTGATAATATTGTTGGGAAAGAGGCATGCCACATTAATAGAGCGAGGGTTAGGGGTAAGAAATTTTTTCATAAGAGGTGTATAAGTTGGTCGTAACGAAAACGAGGGTATGAGGCGCGAGTTCATAAGAATATGATTGTCAGGATAGTTGTTTTTAATATTAGGTTTATTGTGAACACGTCTGGGGGTAGGGAGGTTCCTGGGTTTAGGAAAAGGATGCAGGTTAGGGTATTTATTAGTATGATGTTTGCATATTCAGCTAGGAAAAATAGGGCGAATGGGCCAGCGGCATACTCTACATTAAAGCCAGAGACAAGCTCTGATTCTCCTTCTGTTAAATCAAAGGGGGCCCGGTTTGTTTCTGCTAGTGTTGAGATAAACCATATTATGGCAAGAGGTCATGATGAAATTAGTAGTCATTGGTGTTCTTGTGTAATTGAGAGTATTTGTAGAGTGAAGCCCCCTGTAAGGATAATAATGGTTAGTAAAATAATTCCCAGGGTGACCTCGTATGAGATTGTTTGTGCTACCGCACGTAGGGCGCCAATTAATGGGTATTTTGAGTTGGATGCCCACCCTGATCATAGAATAGAATATACTGCTATGCTTGAGAGGGCTAGTATGAAGAGAAGGCCTAGGTTTATGTCTGCTAAGGTGGCCGGTATTGGGAGGGGGGTTCAAATTATAAGGGCTAGAAATAGGGCTAAGGTCGGGGTTATGATGAAGAGGGCAGGAGAGGAAGAGGAGGGGCGTAAGGGTTCTTTAATAAACAGTTTAATGCCGTCTGCAAATGGTTGTAATAGCCCATAAGGGCCAATGATGTTAGGGCCTTTTCGTAGTTGTATATAACCGAGCACTTTTCGTTCCAGTAGTGTAAGGAAGGCAACAGCTAGTAAGATGGGAATAATATATAATAGGGGATTAATGATATATAAGAGTAATGCATTCATGTATTAGGGAGATGATTTGAACATCTAGTAGAAAGATCTTAGGTCTTTTGCATTCACCTGGCTCTGCCACCCTAATAATTACCCCTTGTCTGGGGGTGTTCTAGGTGCTTTGTTTAGCTTGAGTTTTGTTCAGCTAGTTTTAAGGACGTGTTTATAATATTGGTCCTCTTCTTTGTCCTTTCGTACTGAAGAAGTAAGCGTCATAGATAGAAACCGACCTGGATTGCTCCGGTCTGAACTCAGATCACGTAGGACTGTTAATCGTTGAACAAACGAACCTTTAATAGCGGCTACACCATTTGGGTGTCCTGATCCAACATCGAGGTCGTAAACCTTCTTGTCGATAGGGACTCTTGAAGAAGATAGCGCTGTTATCCCTGGGGTAACTTGGTTCGTTGGTCAGTATGACTGGGTCGGCTTTGTACTTTGGCTTGTTAGCCTTGGTGAGAAGTGGTGGTTCTGTGCTCGGAAGTTTTGTTTTGTTCCGAAGTCGCCCCAACTTAAAACTATGGGCTAGGGGCATTAGTGGTGCTTATTAGCGGTCGTTTTAAGCTCCACAGGGTCTTCTCGTCTTATGTGTTTATCCCAGCTTTTGTACTGGGAGATCAGTTTCACTGATTAGCTATAAGAGACAGGTTTGTCCTCATTTAGCCGTTCATACTAGTCTTTATTTAGAAGACAAGTGATTACGCTACCTTTGCACGGTTAGGATACCGCGGCCGTTTAAAAGTTTCACTGGGCAGGCAGGACCTTTAATACTTGTTTAGCTAAAGGCTATGTTTTTGGTAAACAGTTGGGACAAGGTTTTGCTGAATTCCTTTTACAGCTTTTAATCTATCTTTTTAGCACACCGGTGTCGGGTTGACAGTTTTTGTAACAGTTTTGGCTGTTTAATTGTTGTTCCTGTTTTGGTCTGTTAATGTCCAGTAGGTTTTCTATTTCTGGGTCAAGGGGGTGCTTAAGAGAAGGGCTTCTTGTTACTAGTTCTAGCATTAGTTTGTCTATAATAATAGTGTGGCTCGGTAGGTTTTTAGGAGGTGGCAGACACAGGGGGGATTTATTGTCTTTGTGCTGTGACGCTGTGTTTACTGGTGGCTGCTTTAGGGCCTACTGGGCGTAGGTTATGTTGCTTTCTCTCTAAGTCAGGTTGTATCCTATTTCAATGGGGCTGTACCCCCATTGAATACCTTTTAGGTTAAAATGCGTGCTATTGTTTGCTGGAAGTAACCTAAAGTTGAACTAAAATTCATTTATTGAGCAACCAGCTATCACCAAGTTCGTTTGGCTTTTCACCGCTACTACTAGATCTTCCCACTCTTTTGCCACAGAGATGGGTGCACTCTTACAGTTGTCTTGTAGTAGCTCACTTGGTTTCGGGGGTACAGGCTGAAGTTCTCTTTGTCTGTTTTATTCTGGCTGGACCATGATGCAAGAGGTACAAGGGTTTATCTTTGCTTTGTTTTGCTTGTGTGTTTCATTATTCTTTCAGGGTTCCCTTGCGGTACTTTTTCTGTTGCGCCGTTTTGGTTAGGTTCTATCACATATACTAGTTTTGTCGAATGATTTATTTTGTTAATGAGAGGATTTGTTTATGTGATTGGGCTAGTTGTTTGGCTCAAAAAGGTTAGGATCTCACTAACATTTTTCAATTGTAAGTTGAATGCTTTGTTTTAAGCTACTGGTTGTTGTTCCAAGCACGCCTTCCGGTGCGCTTACCTTGTTACGACTTGCCTCATCTATATTGTTAGTATTTTTATATGTTAAGTTTATTTTTGGACGATGAGAGTGACGGGCGGTGTGTGCGCGCTCCAGAGCAAATTTAAGATAAAGACTCTTATTTAGCTTACTTCTAAATCCTCCTTTGGGTGTGTGTTTCATTACACCTTTCGTATTTTTCTGTGGCAGAAAATGTAGCCCATCTCTTCCATTCTATCTGCTACACCTTGACCTGACGTGTTAGTTGTAAACTTTTTTGCCTACTTTGTTTCTTTCACAGGGTAAGCTGACGACGGCGGTATATAGGCTGAGTTGCAAAGAATGGTGGGGTAAAGCGTGGGGTATCGATTATAGGACAGGCTCCTCTAGGATGATGTGGAGCACCGCCAAGTCCTTTGAGTTTCGAGCTTTTCGCTTGTAGTTCTCTGGCGAATGGTTTTGTGTGTTTAACCATCTATGTTTAGGGCTAGGCATAGTAGGGTATCTAATCCTAGTTTGTTTCCTAGCTTTAGTGAGGTTGAATAGTCTTTTATTTGAAGGCATTTTATTGGTGGAGTTCTTGTGCCAATATATTTTACAGTCTTGGCTTGGTTTTCCTTCAATTTTTTTGACATTATTCTGGTCACGCTTTACGCCGAGGGTCATTGTTTTTGGCCTTTCGTATAACCGCGGTGGCTGGCACGAAATTTACCGGCCAAACTTAATCATAGCTAAGTCAAGCTTTCGCTTATTTCTTAATGTTATTCACTGCTGAGTACCCGTGTGGGTGTGGCGTAGCAAGGTGTTGTGGGCTTCGGTTTGTTAGAGATCCTGATACCTGCTCCACTTGGCTATTCGGGGTTGTGTGGGCATTCTCACTGGGGTGTGGAGGCTTGCATGTGTAATTTTGATTAAAAACAATGGCAAGTTTAGGACCAAAACTTTGTGTTTTTGGGGAAATTTGACTCACCCATCTCAGCATCTTCAGTGCTTCGCTTTAAAAATTTTAAGCTACAATAACATAAAATTTTTGTATAAAAGATAAAAAAAATGTATATATAATCATGTTGTAAATATGCATTACGGCACTGATATTAGTATCCACGACTGCATTTACAATCTGTAGAATGCATGAACTGGTCGTGGACAACCGGTAGTTTTAGTTTGGTCAGATCCTGTTTTAGGGGTTTGGCAGGAGTAAATCTGACTAAGTGAGAAATTACCGGTAAGGGGGGTAGGGGGGTTTGCCATAAAAATTAAGTTGTATTTATTTACGTGTATCAAGCTGAACGTCCGCACCTACACCTACACCGACACCTGCGTTGTGGGTGCGCCTGCACCTGTGTACATGTCTGCGTCTGTGAACGCGCCCGCGCACATGCCTGCACTCGCAAACGCACGTGCGCTGCAGGCGCGCCCGCGTGCTCACGTCCACGTCTGCGCACGTTTGCGCTTGCAAACATACGTGCGCTGCAGGCGCGCCCGCGTGCCCACGTCCACGTCTGCGCACACATTTGCACTTGTATTTTCACCTGCGTCGCATGTGTTCACAGGTGCTTTTTCGTACGTTTTAACACGTTTGTTACTAATTTTATGTCATTCAAGCATTAAACGAAATCGCGTGCTCTATACGTGGGAACGTTTATCACGTGCACCGTAGGTCCAGATCGGACGGCAAATTGTAGGCGACCACTTTAGCAAGCGGCTCTGAGATCCACTCCCCCAAAAAAAATAAAAAAGGCCAGATGCATTGGGGGTCGGGATGCTATGATTTCTCGGCAAAGTGTACATTATGCACCAACCAGAAGCATCGTTAAAAGTGAGAAAGTGTTGGGAATCCTTTGACCGCCCCTGAGGTAGGAACCAGAGGCCTTGGAAAAAGTGAGAAATAGCCAACGTACTCCGTGTGTCCCACGGGGCTAGTAACGGGAGTACACGTCATTAAGGGATTGCTGGTTTCTCGGAGATGGCAGAATATAATAGATAACTGTCGAGCAAGAGAGCAGCAGGGGAGAAGGGTGATGGCATCTAATGGGCATGGTTGGGAGAGGGTAGTGTCCTCATGATATGCGTGAGGCGAAGAGGGCAAATGTCCAATTATACATAATATGTGCTAGATCATTCTAATCTAATCTTCTATGATCTGCATGTGTGAAAGAGGAAAATATTCGAGATGTGTTGTAAGTATGAAATCATTAATAATCTGTCTGTTGTGATATGCGTGTGGACAAGAGGTAAATGTCCGATTATACATAGTATGTCTTAGAACCTTAATTTGAAGTCTTTTGTGATATGCATGAGGTTGAAAATTAATTGTTCGATTATTCTTAGTTTGTGATTGATCATTGACTGATTAACCGGATATGATATGCATGAGGACAAGAGGTGAATGTCCGATTATACATAGTATGTGTAAGATCACCAGCAAAGCAATAAAAAGCCGCCAGGGGCGGCCAGATACGGGTGAATTGAGGTAGAGGACAAAAAAGCCGCCAGGGGCGGCCAGATACGGGTGAATTGAGGTAGAGGACAAAAAAGCCGCCAGGGGCGGCCAGATACGGGTGAATTGAGGTAGAGGACAAAAAAGCCGCCAGGGGCGGCCAGATACGGGTGAATTGAGGTAGAGGACAAAAAAGCCGCCAGGGGCGGCCAGATACGGGTGAATTGAGGTAGAGGACAAAAAAGCCGCCAGGGGCGGCCAGATACGGGTGAATTGAGGTAGAGGGCAAAAAAGCCGCCAGGGGGTAGTTTAAAGTTAGAATGCTAGTTTTGGGGACTAGCGGTGGGGGTTTGAGTCCCCTCTCTCTGATGCCTTAGGGGGTCTTAGTTCCCATCTTTGGCTTACAAGACCAATGCTTTGTCTATTAAGCTACTAAGGCTTAGAGTGGGGCTATCATTTGAGTATTTTATCTTCTAGTTTGGCTGTAATTGGTATGAGGAGGAGGAAAATAGCAAAGTAGAGTATTGAGGCAATTTGTCCGATGATGATGAAGGGGTCCTCTACGGGCTGTCCTCCGATTCACGTGAGGATAATGATATTTGATATAAGGAGTCAAAAGACCCCTTGGGATAGGGGCCGGAAGGTGTTTCCTCGTTGCTTTGATGTATGGAGTATGGGTACGAAGATTAGGATTAGGATTGAAAATAATAAGGCAAGAACGCCTCCTAATTTATTTGGGATTGAGCGTAGGATAGCGTAGGCAAAGAGGAAGTATCACTCGGGTTTAATGTGTGGTGGCGTGACTAAGGGGTTTGCAGGGGTAAAGTTTTCTGGGTCTCCTAGTAAGTTTGGGGAGAAGAGGGCTAGTAGGAGGAGAACGAAGATTAATAATGTTAGGCCTAAAAGGTCTTTATAGGTGTAATAAGGGTGAAATGGGATTTTGTCTGTGTTGGAGTTTAGGCCTGTGGGGTTATTTGATCCTGTTTCGTGGAGGAAAAGGAGGTGAAGTATAGAGGTTCCCATGATAATAAATGGCAGAATAAAATGGAATGAAAAGAATCGGGTGAGTGTTGCGTTGTCTACTGAGAACCCTCCCCAGATTCATTCTACCAAGGTTGTTCCGATATAGGGAATTGCTGAAAGAAGGTTAGTAATGACGGTGGCCCCTCAAAAAGATATCTGGCCCCATGGAAGTACGTAGCCCACAAAGGCTGTTGCCATTACAAGGAGAAGAAGAACGACCCCAATGTTTCAGGTTTCTTTGTATATGTAAGAGCCGTAGTATAAGCCCCGTCCGATATGGAGGTAAATGCAAATAAAGAATATGGAGGCCCCATTGGCGTGCAGGTTTCGGATTAGCCACCCGTATTGTACGTCTCGACAAATGTGTGCGATTGATGAAAATGCTGAAGAGATGTCTGCTGTGTAGTGTATAGCAAGGAATAGGCCAGTTAGGACTTGTGCGATTAGACAAAATCCAAGTAGTGAGCCAAAATTTCATCATGCTGAGATATTTGATGGGGTGGGGAGGTCAATGAATGTGTTGTTTACAATCTTTAGGATTGGGTGAGTTTTTCGTAGGTTGTGGGTCATTAGTTTTTGTAGTTGAATACAACAGTGGTTTTTCGTGCCGCAGGTCTTGGTTAAAGTCCAGGCAAAAATTATGGTTTATTTTATTTTTTTATTATCTTTTTGTTTATTGGGGGGGTTGGTGGCTGTTGCCTCAAACCCATCCCCGCTTTATGGTGCGGTTGGGTTGGTGGTTGCTGCTGCCGTTGGGTGTGGTGTGTTGGTTTGATTGGGTAGTTCTTTTGTTTCTTTGGTCTTATTTTTGATTTATTTAGGGGGAATGTTGGTGGTATTTGCTTATTCTGTAGCGTTGGCGGCTGAGCCCTACCCTGAGACATGGGGGAGCTGGTCTGTTGGGTTGTATGTTGGGGGGTATTTTGTTTTGGTGACGGTGTTGTTTGTGGTATTTGGTGGGGGGTGGGTGGTGGAGGGGTTTGGAGTTGTTGGGGTTGATTGTGTAGGGTTACATTTTGTTCGTGCGGACTTTAGTGGGGTGTCTTTGTTATATTCATGGGGGGGTGGCTGTTTATTAATTTCCGGGTGAGGCTTATTGCTGGCTTTATTTGTTGCGTTAGAGCTGTCACGTGGGTTGGCGCGGGGGGCTTTGCGGGTAATTAGATTAAAATAAAAATGAGCACCGAGGTCATAAATAGGACAAATATGATTAAGTAGGCTTTAATAAGACCTTTGTTGGCAGTAGAAATGCTGTTGACCATGGGGGTGTTGGTTATTGTTAGTATTTTTGGACCAATTTTTTCATACCATAGTTGGTCGTTTAGGTGTGAGGCAAGGTTTTGTCCTTGTATGAGTGAAATGTTTGGGTGGGTTCGGTGAATGATTATGTTGAAGAATCCTAGTTGGTTTGAGAAGTTGTTTAACTTATTATGTTTTGGAGTCAAGAGTGTTGTTGTTTGGGTGGCTAGTTCTAAAGCATATAAAAGGCCTAAGATTGTTACGAGTAATGCGGACAGTTTTATGTTTGTTGATATGGTTAATGCTGTTGTTTTGATTGGAAGAACAGAGGAGATAAGGAGTAAGCCAGTTAAAATGCTTCCTGTTGCGAGGCGAACAAGGGGGTTGGTTAGGGTTTTATTGTTTTCGGAAATGATGACAAGAGTGTTCCCTCGGGAGGTGTTTATTTGTACGTAGAAGATTAGTCGTAGGCTGTAGGCGGCCGTTAGGGCCGTTGCTGTGAGAGTTAGTATTAGGGCTCAGGCGTTAAGGTAGGAGGTATTTATTGTTTCGATGATGGTGTCTTTTGAGAAAAAGCCGGATAGAAAGGGGGTTCCTATTAGGGCAAGGCTGCCGATGGTTAGGCAGGAGGTGGTAACGGGTATTGCTTTGTTAATGCCTCCTATCTTTCGGATGTCCTGTTCGTCTGATAAATTATGAATGATCGACCCAGAACAGAGGAATAACATGGCTTTAAAGAATGCGTGGGTTGAAATATGAAAGAAGGCTAGTTGTGGTTGGTTTAATCCTACGGTGACCATTATCAACCCAAGCTGGCTTGAGGTTGAGAAGGCGATGATTTTTTTAATATCGTTTTGTGTGAGGGCACAAATTGCTGTGAATAAGGTTGTTATTGCACCTAGACAAAGGCAGGTGGATAGGGCTGTTGTGTTTGTTTCTAATAGGGGGTGGAGGCGAATTAGTAGGAATACACCTGCCACAACCATTGTGCTGGAGTGGAGTAAGGCAGAGACGGGAGTAGGACCTTCTATGGCTGCTGGTAATCATGGGTGAAGGCCAAATTGGGCAGACTTTCCTGCGGCAGCTAAGATTAAACCCAAGAGGGGGACAAGGGTGACTGAGTTTGGGTTAGTAAATAGTTGATGAAATTCTCAGGTGGTTGTGTTTATAGCAAGTCAGGCTATTGTTAGGATAAGGCCAATATCCCCAACTCGGTTATAAATGACTGCCTGTAGGGCGGATGAGTTTGCGTCGGAACGTGAGAATCATCACCCGATTAATAGAAAGGATATAATTCCAACCCCCTCCCACCCAATAAAAAGCTGGAAGATATTATTTGCGGTAACAAGAATTAATATAGCTAGTAAGAATAGGAGAAGATACTTAAAAAATCGGTTGATAAAGGGGTCTGAGGTCATATATCATGCGGCAAACTCCAAGATGGATCATGTGACAAAGAGTGCGATGGGTAAAAATGTAATTGCGTAGGTGTCTAGCATGAAGCTAATGTTGATGCTAAAATTAGAGATGTTGATTCAGTGGATGTTTGTAGTTGTGAATTCTAGTCCATAGTTAATGAAGATAAACAGGGGGATTATGCTGGTAAAAAATGCTGTTTGCACAGCTACCTTTACATGGGAGAGGTGTCATTGGTTTTGTAGAGGGTATAGGGTTATTGTGATGGGAATTATTAGGAATAGAAAGGTAGCGGCTATGGTGGTGTGGGGGATGTTGTGCATGTACTTTTACTTGGAATTGCACCAAGAATTTTGGCTCCTAAGACCAATGGATTAAACTCTGATCCTTTAAAAGTGAGGAGTCTGGGGGGTTAATCCCAGGACGCAGAGTTAGCAGTTCTTTGTATACAATACCCCTCGGTCATTAAGAAGGTTTGAACTTCTATTTTTAGATCCACATTCTAATGTTTTTGTTAAACTATGACAACAAGGAAGGGGGCCTATGATTAGTTCGGGTTTTATTATAAGTATAAGTATCGGGAGGATGTGTAGGACCAGTAGCAGGTGTTCTCGGGTGTATGTCGGGTTTGTTTGGATAGCGTGTTGTGGGAGCTTTCCTCGTTGGGTTGTTAAAAATATATGAAGTGAGTAGGTGGCTGTTAAGAGAGTGCCTACTCCTGTTATGAGGATTGTTAGGGGGGACCAGTTGAATAATGATGTTATGATTAGAAGTTCGCCTGTGAGATTAATTGTGGGGGGGAGGGCCATATTTATTAAGTTAGCTATAAGCCACCAGGATATTGTTAGAGGAAGAATAAGTTGCAGGCCGCGGGCTAGAAGGAGTGTTCGGCTATGGGTGCGTTCATAGTTTGTGTTTGCTAGACAAAATAGTATTGATGAGGTAAGGCCGTGGGCAATTATCAGTAAAATTGCTCCTGTTAGGCTTCATGGGGTTTGAATCAAAGCGGCTGCAATTACGAGGCCTATGTGGCTTACTGATGAGTAAGCGATTAAAGATTTTAAGTCAGTTTGTCGTAGGCAGATTGAGCTGGTTATGATGATGCCTCAAATGGCTAGAATAATAAAGGGGTAGTATAGTTTTGTTGAGAGTGGGTTTAGTAGGGGGGTGATTCGAATGATACCGTAGCCTCCGAGTTTCAGTAAAATTGCAGCCAGAACCATTGAGCCAGCGATAGGGGCTTCCACATGGGCTTTTGGGAGTCAGAGGTGGAGGCCATATAAAGGCATTTTCACTAGGAAGGCGATTAAGCAGGCAAGTCATAGTATGTTATTTGTTCATGAGTGGGGGGTTTCTGGTTGAATTAGGTTTATTATTACTATTGAAATGTTGGAGTATTTAGTGTTTAAAAATAGAATAGCAACTAATAGGGGGAGAGATCCAGCAAGTGTGTAAAATAGAAAGTATGTCCCTGCGGAAAGTCGCTCGGCTTGGTTTCCCCATCGTGTAATAACAATGAGGGTGGGAATTAATGTTGTTTCGAATATAATGTAAAATAGGGTGAATTCGGTTGCGGAGAATGTTAATAATAGGGCAACTTGTAGGGTTGTAATGACTACTAAAAAGTTTCGTTTTCGAGCAAGAGGTTCGTGTTGGAGGTGGTTTTGGCTAGCTAGGGCTATTAGTGGGAGAAGTCAGCAGGAAAGGATTATTAATGGGGCGGAAATTGAGTCAATGTTTAGGTAGGAAGAGGAGAATATTATGCTAGGGTTTAGAGGATACTTAAATCAGACTAGACTTATTAGTGCAAGTAGTATTGAGTAGGAGGTGTATATTGTGAAAAGGATGTTTTGTTTTGATAGAAGGGCTGTTGGAATTAATATAAGGGTAGGTAAAAGAATTTTTAGCATTGTAAGAGGTTTAGGTTTTTAAGATGGTCCGAGCCATGTGTTCGAGAGGTTGCCACTAATAAGGCGAGGCCAGTTCCTGCTTCACAGGCAGAAAAAGCAAGGAGGAGAATGGGAGAAATGTTTGTGGAGGGGAGTTGTAGTGTAGATGAGAATGCTGTAAGTGCTATAAAGAGGGCTAATATTATGGCTTCGATACAGAGTAGTGCGGAAACTAAGTGTGTTCGGTGTAGGGCCAACCCTAAAATTCCGAGTACGAAGGCAGAGGAAAAGGTAAAATATGTTGTCATATGGCAGTCCAGGGTTAAAACCTGGGGCTACTAAGTCGAAATTAGTTGTTTTATTTATACTAACTGCCTACTCTGCCCACTCTAGCCCCCCTGCTAATCATTCGTAAATTAAGCCTAGTGTTAGAAGAATAATGATTGCGGATATTCAGATTAAAGTGGTTGTTGGTTGTATAAGGTTTATGGCTCATGGGATCGGAAGGAGTAGCGCAATTTCTAGGTCGAATAGAAGAAATAGGATTGCAACTAGGAAGAATCGAAGCGAGAATGGTAGACGGGCGGTTCCTAATGGGTCGAAGCCGCATTCATATGGGGAGAGTTTTTCTGTGTCTGGTGATATTTGTGGTAATCAAAAGCTAATAGTAATTAAGATAACTATAAGGGTTGTTGTAATTAAGAATATGGTTGTTATATTCATTACTCTTTCTTAAGGTTTTATTAAGGCTTAGTGATTGGAAATCACTTGTACTGGTTGATACTAAAAGAGCAAGAGCCTCATCAGTAAATTGAGATGTAAAGGAACAGTCATACAACGTCTACGAAATGTCAGTATCATGCGGCGGCTTCAAATCCGAAGTGGTGGTTTGTTGTGAAGTGATATATGATCTGTCGTAGTAAGCAAACAATTAAAAAAGTTGATCCAATAATTACGTGGAGGCCATGGAAGCCTGTTGCCACAAAGAATGTTGACCCGTAAACGCTATCTGAAATAGCGAAAGGGGCTTCATAGTATTCTATGGCTTGGAGGGCGGTGAAGTAAAGGCCCAAGGCAATGGTTAGTGTAAGGGCTTGAATTGCTTCTTTTCGATTATTTTCTATAATAGAATGGTGGGCTCATGTTACGGTAACACCAGAGGCTAGGAGTACAGCTGTGTTTAGAAGGGGTACTTCAAATGGGTTTAATGGGTGAATTCCGCTAGGGGGTCAACAGCCCCCAAGCTCCGGGGTTGGGGCCAGGCTTGAGTGGTAGAAAGCTCAGAAAAAGCCGATAAAAAAGAAGACCTCTGATGTAATAAAAAGGATTATCCCGTATCGGAGGCCTTTTTGTACAGGGACCGTGTGGTGGCCTTGAAAGGTTCCCTCACGGGTGATATCTCGCCACCATTGTAGTATTGTTAGAAGGAGGATAATTAGGC
The DNA here is from genome assembly GCF_035046505.1 of Tiliqua scincoides. Lineage (NCBI taxonomy): Eukaryota > Metazoa > Chordata > Lepidosauria > Squamata > Scincidae > Tiliqua > Tiliqua scincoides. The sequence continues at coordinate 12,581 of NW_027101605.1, forward strand.
CGATATTCATTAATAGTATATTGTTGAAGTGAAATCAGACGGCGAGTCCGGATGTTATAAGTAAGGCAGCGATTGCGCCTGTTAGGGGCCAGGGGCTTTGGTCTACTATATGATAGGCATGTGCTTGGTGGATCATTAAGTATTTTCTTGTAGGTATAGGCTTAATAGTAAAGTGAAGACGTAGGCTTGAATAATTGCTACTGCGACCTCTAGAATAGTTAAAAGTAAGAGGACAATAAAGGTTAGTGTTGCGGTTGCAGTTATTATGGGTAGTATTACAAATACGGCGGTAGAAATAAGTTGGATTAGCAGGTGACCTGCTGTTAAGTTGGCTGTTAGTCGAACGCCTAGTGCAAGAGGGCGAATGAGTAGGCTAATTGTTTCGATAATAATGAGAACAGGTACGAGAGGGGTTGGGGTGCCTTCTGGTAGAAGGTGGCCTAATGAAAGGGTTGGTTGATTGCGTAAGCCAATTAATACAGTTGCTAGTCATAAGGGTACTGCTAAACCCATATTTATTGATAGCTGGGTAGTTGGGGTGAATGTATAAGGGAAAAGTCCTAGCAAATTGAATAGGAGAAGGAATAATATAAGTGAGGTTAAGAGTGCGGCTCATTTGTGGCCTGGTTTGTTTAGGGGTAATATAAGTTGTTTTACAAATATAAAGATTGCTCATGTTTGTACCGTTTCTAGCCGATTTAAGATAAGTCGGCTTGTTTTTGTAAAAATTAGGGTTGGTGGCAGGATTATTGCTAGGGTGATAAGGGGGATTCCAAGGAGTTGTGGGCTTAAAAATTGGTCGAAGAAGCTTAAATTCATGGTCAGTTTCAAGGTGAGGCTTTAGGTGTGGGGGTGTTTTGGATTGGGAGATTTTGAGAGGTTATTATTAAAGTTTTGGTTTGGAGAATTGTTAATAAGATTGTTCATGAAAGTAGGAGGATTATTAATCAGGGGGCAGGGTTTAATTGAGGCATATCACTAAGGGGGCAGGTGTTGTCTCCTTCTTTAGCTTAAAAGGCTAACGCTGATAAAAGCTTCTTAGTGATGCAGTGAGTATTGTTGTGGTTCAGTCTTCAAAGTGTTTTAGTGGAATTGCTTCTACTACAATGGGCATGAAGCTGTGGTTAGATCCGCAGATTTCTGAGCATTGTCCATAGAACAAGCCTGGGTGAGAAGTGATAAAGGTTGTTTGATTTAGTCGTCCGGGAATGGCATCTGTTTTAATGCCGAGGGCGGGTACGGCCCATGAGTGCAGGACATCTTCTGCGGAGATTAGTATGCGAATTGGGGATTCTATTGGAACTACTATTCGGTGATCTACTTCTAATAGACGGAGGTGTCCTTGAGGGAGGTCTTGTGAGGGAATTATGTAAGAGTCAAATGCGAGATCTTGATAGTCTGTGTACTCATAGCTCCAATATCATTGGTGGCCGAGAGCTTTAACAGTTAGGTGTGGGTTGTTGATTTCATCTATGAGGTAGAGAATGCGAAGGGAAGGGAGGGCAATTAAGATTAAAATGATTGCAGGAAGAATTGTTCAGATTATTTCTACTTCTTGGGCGTCTATGGTATTTGTGTGTGTTAGCTTTGTTGTTATTATTAAAGAAATAATGTATAATACTAAAGCACTAATTAAGAAGACAATTATAATGGCGTGGTCATGAAAATGTAAGAGCTCTTCTATAATGGGAGATGCTGCGTCTTGAAATCCGAGTTGAGCGGGGTGTGCCATCATGAGGCCCATAGGGGCTAACCTATAACTTAGCTCTGACAGGGCTACATAATAAATTTACTAGGGTCTCATGAGAAAGAAGCATCTTGGCTATGTGATTGGCTTGAAACCAGTAGAAGGCGGTTCGATTCCTCCCTTTCTTGAGTTTGTTTGTACATATGTTGGTTCTTCGTAAGTGTGATAAGGGGGTGGGCAGCCGTGAAGTCATTCTAGGTTTGTGTTTGTTAGTTCTAGGGCGAAAACTTCTCGTTTAGCTGCGAATGCTTCTCAAATGATAAACATTATTATGATTACGGCTACTAGAGAAATTAGTGAGCCAATTGATGATAAAGTATTTCAGATGGTATATGCGTCAGGATAGTCGGAGTAACGGCGGGGCATTCCTGATAGCCCAAGGAAGTGTTGAGGGAAGAAGGTCAGATTAACCCCGGCAAATATGACACCAAATTGGACTTTTGTTCAAGTTTGATGAAGTGTATAGCCTGAAAATAGGGGAAATCAATGTACAAAGCCTCCTATGATTGCAAATACGGCACCTATGGATAATACATAGTGGAAATGAGCTACGACGTAATATGTGTCATGAAGAACAATGTCTAAGGATGAGTTGGCAAGTACAATGCCTGTTAGGCCTCCCACAGTAAATAGGAAAATGAAGCCCAGGGCCCAGAGTATGGCAGCATCTCATTTGATTATGCCCCCATGTAAAGTTGCGAGCCAGCTAAATACCTTTACACCTGTTGGAATTGCGATGATTATTGTGGCGGAAGTGAAATATGCTCGGGTATCGACATCCATTCCAACGGTAAATATGTGGTGGGCTCATACGATAAAGCCTAAGAAGCCGATAGATATTATGGCTCATACTATACCCATGTAGCCGAAAGGTTCTTTTTTTCCAGCATAATAGGTTACAATGTGTGAGATTATTCCAAAGCCAGGAAGAATCAAAATGTAGACTTCTGGGTGACCAAAGAACCAAAACAGATGTTGGTATAAAATTGGGTCCCCCCCACCTGCAGGATCGAAGAAAGATGTGTTTAAATTTCGGTCTGTTAGTAGTATTGTGATACCGGCGGCAAGGACGGGTAGTGATAGTAAAAGTAGAACTGCCGTGATTATTACTGATCATACGAATAGAGGGGTTTGGTATTGGGTTATGGAGGGTGGTTTTATGTTGATGCAGGTAGTAATAAAGTTAATGGCCCCAAGAATTGAGGAGACTCCCGCGAGGTGGAGGGAGAAGATGGTTAGATCTACAGAGGCCCCGGCATGGGCTAAGTTCCCGGCTAAGGGAGGGTAGACGGTTCACCCGGTGCCGGCCCCGGCTTCCACCCCCGAGGATGCAAGTAGCAGTAATAGAGAAGGAGGGAGAAGTCAAAAACTCATGTTGTTTATTCGTGGGAAGGCCATATCTGGCGCCCCAATTATTAGGGGGACTAGTCAATTTCCGAACCCGCCGATTATTACAGGCATTACTATAAAGAAAATTATGACAAAAGCATGGGCTGTTACAATGACGTTATAGATCTGATCATCGCCTAGCAGGGCGCCAGGTTGACTTAGTTCAGCCCGAATTAACAGGCTAAGTGCTGTACCAACTATTCCTGCTCAAGCTCCGAAGATTAAGTATAAGGTGCCGATATCTTTGTGGTTGGTTGAGAAGAATCAACGATTAATGGTCACAGGTAAGATGGCCGATAGTAGGTGGCAGGTTGTAGCCCTGTATAGGTGGGTGCCAGTCCCACTCTTATCACAATAGCTTCGTGGTGATTCACGCTAGAGTGCAAATCTAGAGAAGCACACCAAAGGTGTGCCGGAGCTTCTTTTTTTAGAAGAAGCTCAGATTGAAGCCCGCTGGATGGGGCGTTTAGCTGTTAACTAGAAATTTACGGGATCGAGGCCCGTCTGTCTGGGAGGTTTTAGCTTAATTAAAGTGCCTGAGTTGCAATCAGGAGATGTAAGTTAAAGTTTTACATGCCTTCAGGGGCTAGGAGGGTTGAACTCTTATTTAGGGCTTTGAAGGCCCTTGGTTTTGTTAACCTAAGCCTCTTAAAGTATCATTGGGGTTAGGGGTAAGAGGAGTAAGGATGGTAGTAAGAGGGTTGAGATTGTGGTTGTACTTAGTTTAGGTTGGAATCGTCATTTGTGTGTTGTTTGTGTGGTGGTTGGGAACACTGTGAGGGTTGTGATGTAAGATAGTCGTAAGTAAAAGAATAGGCTTAATAGAGCGGAGAGGGCAAGTAGGGCTGCGGTCATTGATAGGTTGTGGGTTGTTAATTCTTGTAAAATTAACCATTTTGGGATAAAGCCTGTTAGCGGGGGGAGCCCTCCTAGAGATATTAGTAGTAAAAATATAAGTGCTATGGTTGAGGGGGAAATTGTTCAAGAGGTGGTTAAATCTTTAATGTTTTTTGCTGTGATGAAGATAAGGATTATAAAGGCAGTAGTTGTTATTATGAGGTATAAAAATAGGTTGAGGAGTATTAAGTTTGAGCTTAGTGTGAGAATTGTAGCTATTCAACCTAGGTGGGCAATTGATGAGAATGCTATGATTTTTCGTGTCTGTGTTTGGTTTATGCCTCCCCACCCTCCGGTCAAGGTTGACAGTAGCCCTATAATTAGAAGTGTATTTGGGTGGATAGCGGGGGCGGCTATATAAAGTAGGGCGAGGGGGGCGAGTTTTTGTCAAGTTGTAATGATTAGTGCTGTTTTTAGTGTTGTGCCTTGTAGGACTTCTGGTAGTCAGAAATGCAGGGGGGCTAGGCCTAGTTTTATGGCTAGAGCTATTGTTATTATGATGCAGGCAGGTTGGTTTGTGAGTTGTGAAATGTCTCAGGTGCTGGTGGATCAGGCATTGATTGTGCTGGCGAATAGGAGTG
>NW_027101606.1:0-17187 GCF_035046505.1 Tiliqua scincoides
CTGGTCCTACACATCCTCCCGATACTTATACTTATAATAAAACCCGAACTAATCATAGGCCCCCTTCCTTGTTGTCATAGTTTAACAAAAACATTAGAATGTGGATCTAAAAATAGAAGTTCAAACCTTCTTAATGACCGAGGGGTATTGTATACAAAGAACTGCTAACTCTGCGTCCTGGGATTAACCCCCCAGACTCCTCACTTTTAAAGGATCAGAGTTTAATCCATTGGTCTTAGGAGCCAAAATTCTTGGTGCAATTCCAAGTAAAAGTACATGCACAACATCCCCCACACCACCATAGCCGCTACCTTTCTATTCCTAATAATTCCCATCACAATAACCCTATACCCTCTACAAAACCAATGACACCTCTCCCATGTAAAGGTAGCTGTGCAAACAGCATTTTTTACCAGCATAATCCCCCTGTTTATCTTCATTAACTATGGACTAGAATTCACAACTACAAACATCCACTGAATCAACATCTCTAATTTTAGCATCAACATTAGCTTCATGCTAGACACCTACGCAATTACATTTTTACCCATCGCACTCTTTGTCACATGATCCATCTTGGAGTTTGCCGCATGATATATGACCTCAGACCCCTTTATCAACCGATTTTTTAAGTATCTTCTCCTATTCTTACTAGCTATATTAATTCTTGTTACCGCAAATAATATCTTCCAGCTTTTTATTGGGTGGGAGGGGGTTGGAATTATATCCTTTCTATTAATCGGGTGATGATTCTCACGTTCCGACGCAAACTCATCCGCCCTACAGGCAGTCATTTATAACCGAGTTGGGGATATTGGCCTTATCCTAACAATAGCCTGACTTGCTATAAACACAACCACCTGAGAATTTCATCAACTATTTACTAACCCAAACTCAGTCACCCTTGTCCCCCTCTTGGGTTTAATCTTAGCTGCCGCAGGAAAGTCTGCCCAATTTGGCCTTCACCCATGATTACCAGCAGCCATAGAAGGTCCTACTCCCGTCTCTGCCTTACTCCACTCCAGCACAATGGTTGTGGCAGGTGTATTCCTACTAATTCGCCTCCACCCCCTATTAGAAACAAACACAACAGCCCTATCCACCTGCCTTTGTCTAGGTGCAATAACAACCTTATTCACAGCAATTTGTGCCCTCACACAAAACGATATTAAAAAAATCATCGCCTTCTCAACCTCAAGCCAGCTTGGGTTGATAATGGTCACCGTAGGATTAAACCAACCACAACTAGCCTTCTTTCATATTTCAACCCACGCATTCTTTAAAGCCATGTTATTCCTCTGTTCTGGGTCGATCATTCATAATTTATCAGACGAACAGGACATCCGAAAGATAGGAGGCATTAACAAAGCAATACCCGTTACCACCTCCTGCCTAACCATCGGCAGCCTTGCCCTAATAGGAACCCCCTTTCTATCCGGCTTTTTCTCAAAAGACACCATCATCGAAACAATAAATACCTCCTACCTTAACGCCTGAGCCCTAATACTAACTCTCACAGCAACGGCCCTAACGGCCGCCTACAGCCTACGACTAATCTTCTACGTACAAATAAACACCTCCCGAGGGAACACTCTTGTCATCATTTCCGAAAACAATAAAACCCTAACCAACCCCCTTGTTCGCCTCGCAACAGGAAGCATTTTAACTGGCTTACTCCTTATCTCCTCTGTTCTTCCAATCAAAACAACAGCATTAACCATATCAACAAACATAAAACTGTCCGCATTACTCGTAACAATCTTAGGCCTTTTATATGCTTTAGAACTAGCCACCCAAACAACAACACTCTTGACTCCAAAACATAATAAGTTAAACAACTTCTCAAACCAACTAGGATTCTTCAACATAATCATTCACCGAACCCACCCAAACATTTCACTCATACAAGGACAAAACCTTGCCTCACACCTAAACGACCAACTATGGTATGAAAAAATTGGTCCAAAAATACTAACAATAACCAACACCCCCATGGTCAACAGCATTTCTACTGCCAACAAAGGTCTTATTAAAGCCTACTTAATCATATTTGTCCTATTTATGACCTCGGTGCTCATTTTTATTTTAATCTAATTACCCGCAAAGCCCCCCGCGCCAACCCACGTGACAGCTCTAACGCAACAAATAAAGCCAGCAATAAGCCTCACCCGGAAATTAATAAACAGCCACCCCCCCATGAATATAACAAAGACACCCCACTAAAGTCCGCACGAACAAAATGTAACCCTACACAATCAACCCCAACAACTCCAAACCCCTCCACCACCCACCCCCCACCAAATACCACAAACAACACCGTCACCAAAACAAAATACCCCCCAACATACAACCCAACAGACCAGCTCCCCCATGTCTCAGGGTAGGGCTCAGCCGCCAACGCTACAGAATAAGCAAATACCACCAACATTCCCCCTAAATAAATCAAAAATAAGACCAAAGAAACAAAAGAACTACCCAATCAAACCAACACACCACACCCAACGGCAGCAGCAACCACCAACCCAACCGCACCATAAAGCGGGGATGGGTTTGAGGCAACAGCCACCAACCCCCCCAATAAACAAAAAGATAATAAAAAAATAAAATAAACCATAATTTTTGCCTGGACTTTAACCAAGACCTGCGGCACGAAAAACCACTGTTGTATTCAACTACAAAAACTAATGACCCACAACCTACGAAAAACTCACCCAATCCTAAAGATTGTAAACAACACATTCATTGACCTCCCCACCCCATCAAATATCTCAGCATGATGAAATTTTGGCTCACTACTTGGATTTTGTCTAATCGCACAAGTCCTAACTGGCCTATTCCTTGCTATACACTACACAGCAGACATCTCTTCAGCATTTTCATCAATCGCACACATTTGTCGAGACGTACAATACGGGTGGCTAATCCGAAACCTGCACGCCAATGGGGCCTCCATATTCTTTATTTGCATTTACCTCCATATCGGACGGGGCTTATACTACGGCTCTTACATATACAAAGAAACCTGAAACATTGGGGTCGTTCTTCTTCTCCTTGTAATGGCAACAGCCTTTGTGGGCTACGTACTTCCATGGGGCCAGATATCTTTTTGAGGGGCCACCGTCATTACTAACCTTCTTTCAGCAATTCCCTATATCGGAACAACCTTGGTAGAATGAATCTGGGGAGGGTTCTCAGTAGACAACGCAACACTCACCCGATTCTTTTCATTCCATTTTATTCTGCCATTTATTATCATGGGAACCTCTATACTTCACCTCCTTTTCCTCCACGAAACAGGATCAAATAACCCCACAGGCCTAAACTCCAACACAGACAAAATCCCATTTCACCCTTATTACACCTATAAAGACCTTTTAGGCCTAACATTATTAATCTTCGTTCTCCTCCTACTAGCCCTCTTCTCCCCAAACTTACTAGGAGACCCAGAAAACTTTACCCCTGCAAACCCCTTAGTCACGCCACCACACATTAAACCCGAGTGATACTTCCTCTTTGCCTACGCTATCCTACGCTCAATCCCAAATAAATTAGGAGGCGTTCTTGCCTTATTATTTTCAATCCTAATCCTAATCTTCGTACCCATACTCCATACATCAAAGCAACGAGGAAACACCTTCCGGCCCCTATCCCAAGGGGTCTTTTGACTCCTTATATCAAATATCATTATCCTCACGTGAATCGGAGGACAGCCCGTAGAGGACCCCTTCATCATCATCGGACAAATTGCCTCAATACTCTACTTTGCTATTTTCCTCCTCCTCATACCAATTACAGCCAAACTAGAAGATAAAATACTCAAATGATAGCCCCACTCTAAGCCTTAGTAGCTTAATAGACAAAGCATTGGTCTTGTAAGCCAAAGATGGGAACTAAGACCCCCTAAGGCATCAGAGAGAGGGGACTCAAACCCCCACCGCTAGTCCCCAAAACTAGCATTCTAACTTTAAACTACCCCCTGGCGGCTTTTTTGCCCTCTACCTCAATTCACCCGTATCTGGCCGCCCCTGGCGGCTTTTTTGTCCTCTACCTCAATTCACCCGTATCTGGCCGCCCCTGGCGGCTTTTTTGTCCTCTACCTCAATTCACCCGTATCTGGCCGCCCCTGGCGGCTTTTTTGTCCTCTACCTCAATTCACCCGTATCTGGCCGCCCCTGGCGGCTTTTTTGTCCTCTACCTCAATTCACCCGTATCTGGCCGCCCCTGGCGGCTTTTTTGTCCTCTACCTCAATTCACCCGTATCTGGCCGCCCCTGGCGGCTTTTTATTGCTTTGCTGGTGATCTTACACATACTATGTATAATCGGACATTCACCTCTTGTCCTCATGCATATCATATCCGGTTAATCAGTCAATGATCAATCACAAACTAAGAATAATCGAACAATTAATTTTCAACCTCATGCATATCACAAAAGACTTCAAATTAAGGTTCTAAGACATACTATGTATAATCGGACATTTACCTCTTGTCCACACGCATATCACAACAGACAGATTATTAATGATTTCATACTTACAACACATCTCGAATATTTTCCTCTTTCACACATGCAGATCATAGAAGATTAGATTAGAATGATCTAGCACATATTATGTATAATTGGACATTTGCCCTCTTCGCCTCACGCATATCATGAGGACACTACCCTCTCCCAACCATGCCCATTAGATGCCATCACCCTTCTCCCCTGCTGCTCTCTTGCTCGACAGTTATCTATTATATTCTGCCATCTCCGAGAAACCAGCAATCCCTTAATGACGTGTACTCCCGTTACTAGCCCCGTGGGACACACGGAGTACGTTGGCTATTTCTCACTTTTTCCAAGGCCTCTGGTTCCTACCTCAGGGGCGGTCAAAGGATTCCCAACACTTTCTCACTTTTAACGATGCTTCTGGTTGGTGCATAATGTACACTTTGCCGAGAAATCATAGCATCCCGACCCCCAATGCATCTGGCCTTTTTTATTTTTTTTGGGGGAGTGGATCTCAGAGCCGCTTGCTAAAGTGGTCGCCTACAATTTGCCGTCCGATCTGGACCTACGGTGCACGTGATAAACGTTCCCACGTATAGAGCACGCGATTTCGTTTAATGCTTGAATGACATAAAATTAGTAACAAACGTGTTAAAACGTACGAAAAAGCACCTGTGAACACATGCGACGCAGGTGAAAATACAAGTGCAAATGTGTGCGCAGACGTGGACGTGGGCACGCGGGCGCGCCTGCAGCGCACGTATGTTTGCAAGCGCAAACGTGCGCAGACGTGGACGTGAGCACGCGGGCGCGCCTGCAGCGCACGTGCGTTTGCGAGTGCAGGCATGTGCGCGGGCGCGTTCACAGACGCAGACATGTACACAGGTGCAGGCGCACCCACAACGCAGGTGTCGGTGTAGGTGTAGGTGCGGACGTTCAGCTTGATACACGTAAATAAATACAACTTAATTTTTATGGCAAACCCCCCTACCCCCCTTACCGGTAATTTCTCACTTAGTCAGATTTACTCCTGCCAAACCCCTAAAACAGGATCTGACCAAACTAAAACTACCGGTTGTCCACGACCAGTTCATGCATTCTACAGATTGTAAATGCAGTCGTGGATACTAATATCAGTGCCGTAATGCATATTTACAACATGATTATATATACATTTTTTTTATCTTTTATACAAAAATTTTATGTTATTGTAGCTTAAAATTTTTAAAGCGAAGCACTGAAGATGCTGAGATGGGTGAGTCAAATTTCCCCAAAAACACAAAGTTTTGGTCCTAAACTTGCCATTGTTTTTAATCAAAATTACACATGCAAGCCTCCACACCCCAGTGAGAATGCCCACACAACCCCGAATAGCCAAGTGGAGCAGGTATCAGGATCTCTAACAAACCGAAGCCCACAACACCTTGCTACGCCACACCCACACGGGTACTCAGCAGTGAATAACATTAAGAAATAAGCGAAAGCTTGACTTAGCTATGATTAAGTTTGGCCGGTAAATTTCGTGCCAGCCACCGCGGTTATACGAAAGGCCAAAAACAATGACCCTCGGCGTAAAGCGTGACCAGAATAATGTCAAAAAAATTGAAGGAAAACCAAGCCAAGACTGTAAAATATATTGGCACAAGAACTCCACCAATAAAATGCCTTCAAATAAAAGACTATTCAACCTCACTAAAGCTAGGAAACAAACTAGGATTAGATACCCTACTATGCCTAGCCCTAAACATAGATGGTTAAACACACAAAACCATTCGCCAGAGAACTACAAGCGAAAAGCTCGAAACTCAAAGGACTTGGCGGTGCTCCACATCATCCTAGAGGAGCCTGTCCTATAATCGATACCCCACGCTTTACCCCACCATTCTTTGCAACTCAGCCTATATACCGCCGTCGTCAGCTTACCCTGTGAAAGAAACAAAGTAGGCAAAAAAGTTTACAACTAACACGTCAGGTCAAGGTGTAGCAGATAGAATGGAAGAGATGGGCTACATTTTCTGCCACAGAAAAATACGAAAGGTGTAATGAAACACACACCCAAAGGAGGATTTAGAAGTAAGCTAAATAAGAGTCTTTATCTTAAATTTGCTCTGGAGCGCGCACACACCGCCCGTCACTCTCATCGTCCAAAAATAAACTTAACATATAAAAATACTAACAATATAGATGAGGCAAGTCGTAACAAGGTAAGCGCACCGGAAGGCGTGCTTGGAACAACAACCAGTAGCTTAAAACAAAGCATTCAACTTACAATTGAAAAATGTTAGTGAGATCCTAACCTTTTTGAGCCAAACAACTAGCCCAATCACATAAACAAATCCTCTCATTAACAAAATAAATCATTCGACAAAACTAGTATATGTGATAGAACCTAACCAAAACGGCGCAACAGAAAAAGTACCGCAAGGGAACCCTGAAAGAATAATGAAACACACAAGCAAAACAAAGCAAAGATAAACCCTTGTACCTCTTGCATCATGGTCCAGCCAGAATAAAACAGACAAAGAGAACTTCAGCCTGTACCCCCGAAACCAAGTGAGCTACTACAAGACAACTGTAAGAGTGCACCCATCTCTGTGGCAAAAGAGTGGGAAGATCTAGTAGTAGCGGTGAAAAGCCAAACGAACTTGGTGATAGCTGGTTGCTCAATAAATGAATTTTAGTTCAACTTTAGGTTACTTCCAGCAAACAATAGCACGCATTTTAACCTAAAAGGTATTCAATGGGGGTACAGCCCCATTGAAATAGGATACAACCTGACTTAGAGAGAAAGCAACATAACCTACGCCCAGTAGGCCCTAAAGCAGCCACCAGTAAACACAGCGTCACAGCACAAAGACAATAAATCCCCCCTGTGTCTGCCACCTCCTAAAAACCTACCGAGCCACACTATTATTATAGACAAACTAATGCTAGAACTAGTAACAAGAAGCCCTTCTCTTAAGCACCCCCTTGACCCAGAAATAGAAAACCTACTGGACATTAACAGACCAAAACAGGAACAACAATTAAACAGCCAAAACTGTTACAAAAACTGTCAACCCGACACCGGTGTGCTAAAAAGATAGATTAAAAGCTGTAAAAGGAATTCAGCAAAACCTTGTCCCAACTGTTTACCAAAAACATAGCCTTTAGCTAAACAAGTATTAAAGGTCCTGCCTGCCCAGTGAAACTTTTAAACGGCCGCGGTATCCTAACCGTGCAAAGGTAGCGTAATCACTTGTCTTCTAAATAAAGACTAGTATGAACGGCTAAATGAGGACAAACCTGTCTCTTATAGCTAATCAGTGAAACTGATCTCCCAGTACAAAAGCTGGGATAAACACATAAGACGAGAAGACCCTGTGGAGCTTAAAACGACCGCTAATAAGCACCACTAATGCCCCTAGCCCATAGTTTTAAGTTGGGGCGACTTCGGAACAAAACAAAACTTCCGAGCACAGAACCACCACTTCTCACCAAGGCTAACAAGCCAAAGTACAAAGCCGACCCAGTCATACTGACCAACGAACCAAGTTACCCCAGGGATAACAGCGCTATCTTCTTCAAGAGTCCCTATCGACAAGAAGGTTTACGACCTCGATGTTGGATCAGGACACCCAAATGGTGTAGCCGCTATTAAAGGTTCGTTTGTTCAACGATTAACAGTCCTACGTGATCTGAGTTCAGACCGGAGCAATCCAGGTCGGTTTCTATCTATGACGCTTACTTCTTCAGTACGAAAGGACAAAGAAGAGAGGACCAATATTATAAACACGTCCTTAAAACTAGCTGAACAAAACTCAAGCTAAACAAAGCACCTAGAACACCCCCAGACAAGGGGTAATTATTAGGGTGGCAGAGCCAGGTGAATGCAAAAGACCTAAGATCTTTCTACTAGATGTTCAAATCATCTCCCTAATACATGAATGCATTACTCTTATATATCATTAATCCCCTATTATATATTATTCCCATCTTACTAGCTGTTGCCTTCCTTACACTACTGGAACGAAAAGTGCTCGGTTATATACAACTACGAAAAGGCCCTAACATCATTGGCCCTTATGGGCTATTACAACCATTTGCAGACGGCATTAAACTGTTTATTAAAGAACCCTTACGCCCCTCCTCTTCCTCTCCTGCCCTCTTCATCATAACCCCGACCTTAGCCCTATTTCTAGCCCTTATAATTTGAACCCCCCTCCCAATACCGGCCACCTTAGCAGACATAAACCTAGGCCTTCTCTTCATACTAGCCCTCTCAAGCATAGCAGTATATTCTATTCTATGATCAGGGTGGGCATCCAACTCAAAATACCCATTAATTGGCGCCCTACGTGCGGTAGCACAAACAATCTCATACGAGGTCACCCTGGGAATTATTTTACTAACCATTATTATCCTTACAGGGGGCTTCACTCTACAAATACTCTCAATTACACAAGAACACCAATGACTACTAATTTCATCATGACCTCTTGCCATAATATGGTTTATCTCAACACTAGCAGAAACAAACCGGGCCCCCTTTGATTTAACAGAAGGAGAATCAGAGCTTGTCTCTGGCTTTAATGTAGAGTATGCCGCTGGCCCATTCGCCCTATTTTTCCTAGCTGAATATGCAAACATCATACTAATAAATACCCTAACCTGCATCCTTTTCCTAAACCCAGGAACCTCCCTACCCCCAGACGTGTTCACAATAAACCTAATATTAAAAACAACTATCCTGACAATCATATTCTTATGAACTCGCGCCTCATACCCTCGTTTTCGTTACGACCAACTTATACACCTCTTATGAAAAAATTTCTTACCCCTAACCCTCGCTCTATTAATGTGGCATGCCTCTTTCCCAACAATATTATCAGGACTCCCCCCACAATAAACCAGGAAATATGCCCGAATCCCCAAGGATTACTTTGATAGAGTAAAACACAGGGGTTAAAATCCCCTTATTTCCTTCTTCTCGAAGCACTAGAAAAACAGGACACGAACCTGCACCAAAAGACTCAAAATCTTATGTACTTCATTATACTATTTTCTAGTAAAGTCAGCTAATTAAGCTTTCGGGCCCATACCCCGAAAATGTTGGTTAAAATCCTTCCTATACTAATGAACCCAATCATATCTTCACTGATTCTCTCAAGCGTAGCAACCGGCTCCATCATTACCCTATCAAGCACACACTGACTCCTTGCCTGAATCGGATTAGAACTAAATACCCTAGCCATTATTCCCCTTATCGCCAAACAACACCATCCCCGTGCAACTGAAGCCGCTACAAAATATTTCCTTACCCAAGCTGCTGCCTCAGCCACACTCCTATTCGCCAGCACAATCAATGCCTGATCCACCAGCACCTGAGACATTTCACAACTCACAAACCAACCTGCCTGCATCATAATAACAATAGCTCTAGCCATAAAACTAGGCCTAGCCCCCCTGCATTTCTGACTACCAGAAGTCCTACAAGGCACAACACTAAAAACAGCACTAATCATTACAACTTGACAAAAACTCGCCCCCCTCGCCCTACTTTATATAGCCGCCCCCGCTATCCACCCAAATACACTTCTAATTATAGGGCTACTGTCAACCTTGACCGGAGGGTGGGGAGGCATAAACCAAACACAGACACGAAAAATCATAGCATTCTCATCAATTGCCCACCTAGGTTGAATAGCTACAATTCTCACACTAAGCTCAAACTTAATACTCCTCAACCTATTTTTATACCTCATAATAACAACTACTGCCTTTATAATCCTTATCTTCATCACAGCAAAAAACATTAAAGATTTAACCACCTCTTGAACAATTTCCCCCTCAACCATAGCACTTATATTTTTACTACTAATATCTCTAGGAGGGCTCCCCCCGCTAACAGGCTTTATCCCAAAATGGTTAATTTTACAAGAATTAACAACCCACAACCTATCAATGACCGCAGCCCTACTTGCCCTCTCCGCTCTATTAAGCCTATTCTTTTACTTACGACTATCTTACATCACAACCCTCACAGTGTTCCCAACCACCACACAAACAACACACAAATGACGATTCCAACCTAAACTAAGTACAACCACAATCTCAACCCTCTTACTACCATCCTTACTCCTCTTACCCCTAACCCCAATGATACTTTAAGAGGCTTAGGTTAACAAAACCAAGGGCCTTCAAAGCCCTAAATAAGAGTTCAACCCTCCTAGCCCCTGAAGGCATGTAAAACTTTAACTTACATCTCCTGATTGCAACTCAGGCACTTTAATTAAGCTAAAACCTCCCAGACAGACGGGCCTCGATCCCGTAAATTTCTAGTTAACAGCTAAACGCCCCATCCAGCGGGCTTCAATCTGAGCTTCTTCTAAAAAAAGAAGCTCCGGCACACCTTTGGTGTGCTTCTCTAGATTTGCACTCTAGCGTGAATCACCACGAAGCTATTGTGATAAGAGTGGGACTGGCACCCACCTATACAGGGCTACAACCTGCCACCTACTATCGGCCATCTTACCTGTGACCATTAATCGTTGATTCTTCTCAACCAACCACAAAGATATCGGCACCTTATACTTAATCTTCGGAGCTTGAGCAGGAATAGTTGGTACAGCACTTAGCCTGTTAATTCGGGCTGAACTAAGTCAACCTGGCGCCCTGCTAGGCGATGATCAGATCTATAACGTCATTGTAACAGCCCATGCTTTTGTCATAATTTTCTTTATAGTAATGCCTGTAATAATCGGCGGGTTCGGAAATTGACTAGTCCCCCTAATAATTGGGGCGCCAGATATGGCCTTCCCACGAATAAACAACATGAGTTTTTGACTTCTCCCTCCTTCTCTATTACTGCTACTTGCATCCTCGGGGGTGGAAGCCGGGGCCGGCACCGGGTGAACCGTCTACCCTCCCTTAGCCGGGAACTTAGCCCATGCCGGGGCCTCTGTAGATCTAACCATCTTCTCCCTCCACCTCGCGGGAGTCTCCTCAATTCTTGGGGCCATTAACTTTATTACTACCTGCATCAACATAAAACCACCCTCCATAACCCAATACCAAACCCCTCTATTCGTATGATCAGTAATAATCACGGCAGTTCTACTTTTACTATCACTACCCGTCCTTGCCGCCGGTATCACAATACTACTAACAGACCGAAATTTAAACACATCTTTCTTCGATCCTGCAGGTGGGGGGGACCCAATTTTATACCAACATCTGTTTTGGTTCTTTGGTCACCCAGAAGTCTACATTTTGATTCTTCCTGGCTTTGGAATAATCTCACACATTGTAACCTATTATGCTGGAAAAAAAGAACCTTTCGGCTACATGGGTATAGTATGAGCCATAATATCTATCGGCTTCTTAGGCTTTATCGTATGAGCCCACCACATATTTACCGTTGGAATGGATGTCGATACCCGAGCATATTTCACTTCCGCCACAATAATCATCGCAATTCCAACAGGTGTAAAGGTATTTAGCTGGCTCGCAACTTTACATGGGGGCATAATCAAATGAGATGCTGCCATACTCTGGGCCCTGGGCTTCATTTTCCTATTTACTGTGGGAGGCCTAACAGGCATTGTACTTGCCAACTCATCCTTAGACATTGTTCTTCATGACACATATTACGTCGTAGCTCATTTCCACTATGTATTATCCATAGGTGCCGTATTTGCAATCATAGGAGGCTTTGTACATTGATTTCCCCTATTTTCAGGCTATACACTTCATCAAACTTGAACAAAAGTCCAATTTGGTGTCATATTTGCCGGGGTTAATCTGACCTTCTTCCCTCAACACTTCCTTGGGCTATCAGGAATGCCCCGCCGTTACTCCGACTATCCTGACGCATATACCATCTGAAATACTTTATCATCAATTGGCTCACTAATTTCTCTAGTAGCCGTAATCATAATAATGTTTATCATTTGAGAAGCATTCGCAGCTAAACGAGAAGTTTTCGCCCTAGAACTAACAAACACAAACCTAGAATGACTTCACGGCTGCCCACCCCCTTATCACACTTACGAAGAACCAACATATGTACAAACAAACTCAAGAAAGGGAGGAATCGAACCGCCTTCTACTGGTTTCAAGCCAATCACATAGCCAAGATGCTTCTTTCTCATGAGACCCTAGTAAATTTATTATGTAGCCCTGTCAGAGCTAAGTTATAGGTTAGCCCCTATGGGCCTCATGATGGCACACCCCGCTCAACTCGGATTTCAAGACGCAGCATCTCCCATTATAGAAGAGCTCTTACATTTTCATGACCACGCCATTATAATTGTCTTCTTAATTAGTGCTTTAGTATTATACATTATTTCTTTAATAATAACAACAAAGCTAACACACACAAATACCATAGACGCCCAAGAAGTAGAAATAATCTGAACAATTCTTCCTGCAATCATTTTAATCTTAATTGCCCTCCCTTCCCTTCGCATTCTCTACCTCATAGATGAAATCAACAACCCACACCTAACTGTTAAAGCTCTCGGCCACCAATGATATTGGAGCTATGAGTACACAGACTATCAAGATCTCGCATTTGACTCTTACATAATTCCCTCACAAGACCTCCCTCAAGGACACCTCCGTCTATTAGAAGTAGATCACCGAATAGTAGTTCCAATAGAATCCCCAATTCGCATACTAATCTCCGCAGAAGATGTCCTGCACTCATGGGCCGTACCCGCCCTCGGCATTAAAACAGATGCCATTCCCGGACGACTAAATCAAACAACCTTTATCACTTCTCACCCAGGCTTGTTCTATGGACAATGCTCAGAAATCTGCGGATCTAACCACAGCTTCATGCCCATTGTAGTAGAAGCAATTCCACTAAAACACTTTGAAGACTGAACCACAACAATACTCACTGCATCACTAAGAAGCTTTTATCAGCGTTAGCCTTTTAAGCTAAAGAAGGAGACAACACCTGCCCCCTTAGTGATATGCCTCAATTAAACCCTGCCCCCTGATTAATAATCCTCCTACTTTCATGAACAATCTTATTAACAATTCTCCAAACCAAAACTTTAATAATAACCTCTCAAAATCTCCCAATCCAAAACACCCCCACACCTAAAGCCTCACCTTGAAACTGACCATGAATTTAAGCTTCTTCGACCAATTTTTAAGCCCACAACTCCTTGGAATCCCCCTTATCACCCTAGCAATAATCCTGCCACCAACCCTAATTTTTACAAAAACAAGCCGACTTATCTTAAATCGGCTAGAAACGGTACAAACATGAGCAATCTTTATATTTGTAAAACAACTTATATTACCCCTAAACAAACCAGGCCACAAATGAGCCGCACTCTTAACCTCACTTATATTATTCCTTCTCCTATTCAATTTGCTAGGACTTTTCCCTTATACATTCACCCCAACTACCCAGCTATCAATAAATATGGGTTTAGCAGTACCCTTATGACTAGCAACTGTATTAATTGGCTTACGCAATCAACCAACCCTTTCATTAGGCCACCTTCTACCAGAAGGCACCCCAACCCCTCTCGTACCTGTTCTCATTATTATCGAAACAATTAGCCTACTCATTCGCCCTCTTGCACTAGGCGTTCGACTAACAGCCAACTTAACAGCAGGTCACCTGCTAATCCAACTTATTTCTACCGCCGTATTTGTAATACTACCCATAATAACTGCAACCGCAACACTAACCTTTATTGTCCTCTTACTTTTAACTATTCTAGAGGTCGCAGTAGCAATTATTCAAGCCTACGTCTTCACTTTACTATTAAGCCTATACCTACAAGAAAATACTTAATGATCCACCAAGCACATGCCTATCATATAGTAGACCAAAGCCCCTGGCCCCTAACAGGCGCAATCGCTGCCTTACTTATAACATCCGGACTCGCCGTCTGATTTCACTTCAACAATATACTATTAATGAATATCGGCCTAATTATCCTCCTTCTAACAATACTACAATGGTGGCGAGATATCACCCGTGAGGGAACCTTTCAAGGCCACCACACGGTCCCTGTACAAAAAGGCCTCCGATACGGGATAATCCTTTTTATTACATCAGAGGTCTTCTTTTTTATCGGCTTTTTCTGAGCTTTCTACCACTCAAGCCTGGCCCCAACCCCGGAGCTTGGGGGCTGTTGACCCCCTAGCGGAATTCACCCATTAAACCCATTTGAAGTACCCCTTCTAAACACAGCTGTACTCCTAGCCTCTGGTGTTACCGTAACATGAGCCCACCATTCTATTATAGAAAATAATCGAAAAGAAGCAATTCAAGCCCTTACACTAACCATTGCCTTGGGCCTTTACTTCACCGCCCTCCAAGCCATAGAATACTATGAAGCCCCTTTCGCTATTTCAGATAGCGTTTACGGGTCAACATTCTTTGTGGCAACAGGCTTCCATGGCCTCCACGTAATTATTGGATCAACTTTTTTAATTGTTTGCTTACTACGACAGATCATATATCACTTCACAACAAACCACCACTTCGGATTTGAAGCCGCCGCATGATACTGACATTTCGTAGACGTTGTATGACTGTTCCTTTACATCTCAATTTACTGATGAGGCTCTTGCTCTTTTAGTATCAACCAGTACAAGTGATTTCCAATCACTAAGCCTTAATAAAACCTTAAGAAAGAGTAATGAATATAACAACCATATTCTTAATTACAACAACCCTTATAGTTATCTTAATTACTATTAGCTTTTGATTACCACAAATATCACCAGACACAGAAAAACTCTCCCCATATGAATGCGGCTTCGACCCATTAGGAACCGCCCGTCTACCATTCTCGCTTCGATTCTTCCTAGTTGCAATCCTATTTCTTCTATTCGACCTAGAAATTGCGCTACTCCTTCCGATCCCATGAGCCATAAACCTTATACAACCAACAACCACTTTAATCTGAATATCCGCAATCATTATTCTTCTAACACTAGGCTTAATTTACGAATGATTAGCAGGGGGGCTAGAGTGGGCAGAGTAGGCAGTTAGTATAAATAAAACAACTAATTTCGACTTAGTAGCCCCAGGTTTTAACCCTGGACTGCCATATGACAACATATTTTACCTTTTCCTCTGCCTTCGTACTCGGAATTTTAGGGTTGGCCCTACACCGAACACACTTAGTTTCCGCACTACTCTGTATCGAAGCCATAATATTAGCCCTCTTTATAGCACTTACAGCATTCTCATCTACACTACAACTCCCCTCCACAAACATTTCTCCCATTCTCCTCCTTGCTTTTTCTGCCTGTGAAGCAGGAACTGGCCTCGCCTTATTAGTGGCAACCTCTCGAACACATGGCTCGGACCATCTTAAAAACCTAAACCTCTTACAATGCTAAAAATTCTTTTACCTACCCTTATATTAATTCCAACAGCCCTTCTATCAAAACAAAACATCCTTTTCACAATATACACCTCCTACTCAATACTACTTGCACTAATAAGTCTAGTCTGATTTAAGTATCCTCTAAACCCTAGCATAATATTCTCCTCTTCCTACCTAAACATTGACTCAATTTCCGCCCCATTAATAATCCTTTCCTGCTGACTTCTCCCACTAATAGCCCTAGCTAGCCAAAACCACCTCCAACACGAACCTCTTGCTCGAAAACGAAACTTTTTAGTAGTCATTACAACCCTACAAGTTGCCCTATTATTAACATTCTCCGCAACCGAATTCACCCTATTTTACATTATATTCGAAACAACATTAATTCCCACCCTCATTGTTATTACACGATGGGGAAACCAAGCCGAGCGACTTTCCGCAGGGACATACTTTCTATTTTACACACTTGCTGGATCTCTCCCCCTATTAGTTGCTATTCTATTTTTAAACACTAAATACTCCAACATTTCAATAGTAATAATAAACCTAATTCAACCAGAAACCCCCCACTCATGAACAAATAACATACTATGACTTGCCTGCTTAATCGCCTTCCTAGTGAAAATGCCTTTATATGGCCTCCACCTCTGACTCCCAAAAGCCCATGTGGAAGCCCCTATCGCTGGCTCAATGGTTCTGGCTGCAATTTTACTGAAACTCGGAGGCTACGGTATCATTCGAATCACCCCCCTACTAAACCCACTCTCAACAAAACTATACTACCCCTTTATTATTCTAGCCATTTGAGGCATCATCATAACCAGCTCAATCTGCCTACGACAAACTGACTTAAAATCTTTAATCGCTTACTCATCAGTAAGCCACATAGGCCTCGTAATTGCAGCCGCTTTGATTCAAACCCCATGAAGCCTAACAGGAGCAATTTTACTGATAATTGCCCACGGCCTTACCTCATCAATACTATTTTGTCTAGCAAACACAAACTATGAACGCACCCATAGCCGAACACTCCTTCTAGCCCGCGGCCTGCAACTTATTCTTCCTCTAACAATATCCTGGTGGCTTATAGCTAACTTAATAAATATGGCCCTCCCCCCCACAATTAATCTCACAGGCGAACTTCTAATCATAACATCATTATTCAACTGGTCCCCCCTAACAATCCTCATAACAGGAGTAGGCACTCTCTTAACAGCCACCTACTCACTTCATATATTTTTAACAACCCAACGAGGAAAGCTCCCACAACACGCTATCCAAACAAACCCGACATACACCCGAGAACACCTGCTACTGGTCCTACACATCCTCCCGATACTTATA
>NW_027101607.1:0-17185 GCF_035046505.1 Tiliqua scincoides
CTTATCTTCATCACAGCAAAAAACATTAAAGATTTAACCACCTCTTGAACAATTTCCCCCTCAACCATAGCACTTATATTTTTACTACTAATATCTCTAGGAGGGCTCCCCCCGCTAACAGGCTTTATCCCAAAATGGTTAATTTTACAAGAATTAACAACCCACAACCTATCAATGACCGCAGCCCTACTTGCCCTCTCCGCTCTATTAAGCCTATTCTTTTACTTACGACTATCTTACATCACAACCCTCACAGTGTTCCCAACCACCACACAAACAACACACAAATGACGATTCCAACCTAAACTAAGTACAACCACAATCTCAACCCTCTTACTACCATCCTTACTCCTCTTACCCCTAACCCCAATGATACTTTAAGAGGCTTAGGTTAACAAAACCAAGGGCCTTCAAAGCCCTAAATAAGAGTTCAACCCTCCTAGCCCCTGAAGGCATGTAAAACTTTAACTTACATCTCCTGATTGCAACTCAGGCACTTTAATTAAGCTAAAACCTCCCAGACAGACGGGCCTCGATCCCGTAAATTTCTAGTTAACAGCTAAACGCCCCATCCAGCGGGCTTCAATCTGAGCTTCTTCTAAAAAAAGAAGCTCCGGCACACCTTTGGTGTGCTTCTCTAGATTTGCACTCTAGCGTGAATCACCACGAAGCTATTGTGATAAGAGTGGGACTGGCACCCACCTATACAGGGCTACAACCTGCCACCTACTATCGGCCATCTTACCTGTGACCATTAATCGTTGATTCTTCTCAACCAACCACAAAGATATCGGCACCTTATACTTAATCTTCGGAGCTTGAGCAGGAATAGTTGGTACAGCACTTAGCCTGTTAATTCGGGCTGAACTAAGTCAACCTGGCGCCCTGCTAGGCGATGATCAGATCTATAACGTCATTGTAACAGCCCATGCTTTTGTCATAATTTTCTTTATAGTAATGCCTGTAATAATCGGCGGGTTCGGAAATTGACTAGTCCCCCTAATAATTGGGGCGCCAGATATGGCCTTCCCACGAATAAACAACATGAGTTTTTGACTTCTCCCTCCTTCTCTATTACTGCTACTTGCATCCTCGGGGGTGGAAGCCGGGGCCGGCACCGGGTGAACCGTCTACCCTCCCTTAGCCGGGAACTTAGCCCATGCCGGGGCCTCTGTAGATCTAACCATCTTCTCCCTCCACCTCGCGGGAGTCTCCTCAATTCTTGGGGCCATTAACTTTATTACTACCTGCATCAACATAAAACCACCCTCCATAACCCAATACCAAACCCCTCTATTCGTATGATCAGTAATAATCACGGCAGTTCTACTTTTACTATCACTACCCGTCCTTGCCGCCGGTATCACAATACTACTAACAGACCGAAATTTAAACACATCTTTCTTCGATCCTGCAGGTGGGGGGGACCCAATTTTATACCAACATCTGTTTTGGTTCTTTGGTCACCCAGAAGTCTACATTTTGATTCTTCCTGGCTTTGGAATAATCTCACACATTGTAACCTATTATGCTGGAAAAAAAGAACCTTTCGGCTACATGGGTATAGTATGAGCCATAATATCTATCGGCTTCTTAGGCTTTATCGTATGAGCCCACCACATATTTACCGTTGGAATGGATGTCGATACCCGAGCATATTTCACTTCCGCCACAATAATCATCGCAATTCCAACAGGTGTAAAGGTATTTAGCTGGCTCGCAACTTTACATGGGGGCATAATCAAATGAGATGCTGCCATACTCTGGGCCCTGGGCTTCATTTTCCTATTTACTGTGGGAGGCCTAACAGGCATTGTACTTGCCAACTCATCCTTAGACATTGTTCTTCATGACACATATTACGTCGTAGCTCATTTCCACTATGTATTATCCATAGGTGCCGTATTTGCAATCATAGGAGGCTTTGTACATTGATTTCCCCTATTTTCAGGCTATACACTTCATCAAACTTGAACAAAAGTCCAATTTGGTGTCATATTTGCCGGGGTTAATCTGACCTTCTTCCCTCAACACTTCCTTGGGCTATCAGGAATGCCCCGCCGTTACTCCGACTATCCTGACGCATATACCATCTGAAATACTTTATCATCAATTGGCTCACTAATTTCTCTAGTAGCCGTAATCATAATAATGTTTATCATTTGAGAAGCATTCGCAGCTAAACGAGAAGTTTTCGCCCTAGAACTAACAAACACAAACCTAGAATGACTTCACGGCTGCCCACCCCCTTATCACACTTACGAAGAACCAACATATGTACAAACAAACTCAAGAAAGGGAGGAATCGAACCGCCTTCTACTGGTTTCAAGCCAATCACATAGCCAAGATGCTTCTTTCTCATGAGACCCTAGTAAATTTATTATGTAGCCCTGTCAGAGCTAAGTTATAGGTTAGCCCCTATGGGCCTCATGATGGCACACCCCGCTCAACTCGGATTTCAAGACGCAGCATCTCCCATTATAGAAGAGCTCTTACATTTTCATGACCACGCCATTATAATTGTCTTCTTAATTAGTGCTTTAGTATTATACATTATTTCTTTAATAATAACAACAAAGCTAACACACACAAATACCATAGACGCCCAAGAAGTAGAAATAATCTGAACAATTCTTCCTGCAATCATTTTAATCTTAATTGCCCTCCCTTCCCTTCGCATTCTCTACCTCATAGATGAAATCAACAACCCACACCTAACTGTTAAAGCTCTCGGCCACCAATGATATTGGAGCTATGAGTACACAGACTATCAAGATCTCGCATTTGACTCTTACATAATTCCCTCACAAGACCTCCCTCAAGGACACCTCCGTCTATTAGAAGTAGATCACCGAATAGTAGTTCCAATAGAATCCCCAATTCGCATACTAATCTCCGCAGAAGATGTCCTGCACTCATGGGCCGTACCCGCCCTCGGCATTAAAACAGATGCCATTCCCGGACGACTAAATCAAACAACCTTTATCACTTCTCACCCAGGCTTGTTCTATGGACAATGCTCAGAAATCTGCGGATCTAACCACAGCTTCATGCCCATTGTAGTAGAAGCAATTCCACTAAAACACTTTGAAGACTGAACCACAACAATACTCACTGCATCACTAAGAAGCTTTTATCAGCGTTAGCCTTTTAAGCTAAAGAAGGAGACAACACCTGCCCCCTTAGTGATATGCCTCAATTAAACCCTGCCCCCTGATTAATAATCCTCCTACTTTCATGAACAATCTTATTAACAATTCTCCAAACCAAAACTTTAATAATAACCTCTCAAAATCTCCCAATCCAAAACACCCCCACACCTAAAGCCTCACCTTGAAACTGACCATGAATTTAAGCTTCTTCGACCAATTTTTAAGCCCACAACTCCTTGGAATCCCCCTTATCACCCTAGCAATAATCCTGCCACCAACCCTAATTTTTACAAAAACAAGCCGACTTATCTTAAATCGGCTAGAAACGGTACAAACATGAGCAATCTTTATATTTGTAAAACAACTTATATTACCCCTAAACAAACCAGGCCACAAATGAGCCGCACTCTTAACCTCACTTATATTATTCCTTCTCCTATTCAATTTGCTAGGACTTTTCCCTTATACATTCACCCCAACTACCCAGCTATCAATAAATATGGGTTTAGCAGTACCCTTATGACTAGCAACTGTATTAATTGGCTTACGCAATCAACCAACCCTTTCATTAGGCCACCTTCTACCAGAAGGCACCCCAACCCCTCTCGTACCTGTTCTCATTATTATCGAAACAATTAGCCTACTCATTCGCCCTCTTGCACTAGGCGTTCGACTAACAGCCAACTTAACAGCAGGTCACCTGCTAATCCAACTTATTTCTACCGCCGTATTTGTAATACTACCCATAATAACTGCAACCGCAACACTAACCTTTATTGTCCTCTTACTTTTAACTATTCTAGAGGTCGCAGTAGCAATTATTCAAGCCTACGTCTTCACTTTACTATTAAGCCTATACCTACAAGAAAATACTTAATGATCCACCAAGCACATGCCTATCATATAGTAGACCAAAGCCCCTGGCCCCTAACAGGCGCAATCGCTGCCTTACTTATAACATCCGGACTCGCCGTCTGATTTCACTTCAACAATATACTATTAATGAATATCGGCCTAATTATCCTCCTTCTAACAATACTACAATGGTGGCGAGATATCACCCGTGAGGGAACCTTTCAAGGCCACCACACGGTCCCTGTACAAAAAGGCCTCCGATACGGGATAATCCTTTTTATTACATCAGAGGTCTTCTTTTTTATCGGCTTTTTCTGAGCTTTCTACCACTCAAGCCTGGCCCCAACCCCGGAGCTTGGGGGCTGTTGACCCCCTAGCGGAATTCACCCATTAAACCCATTTGAAGTACCCCTTCTAAACACAGCTGTACTCCTAGCCTCTGGTGTTACCGTAACATGAGCCCACCATTCTATTATAGAAAATAATCGAAAAGAAGCAATTCAAGCCCTTACACTAACCATTGCCTTGGGCCTTTACTTCACCGCCCTCCAAGCCATAGAATACTATGAAGCCCCTTTCGCTATTTCAGATAGCGTTTACGGGTCAACATTCTTTGTGGCAACAGGCTTCCATGGCCTCCACGTAATTATTGGATCAACTTTTTTAATTGTTTGCTTACTACGACAGATCATATATCACTTCACAACAAACCACCACTTCGGATTTGAAGCCGCCGCATGATACTGACATTTCGTAGACGTTGTATGACTGTTCCTTTACATCTCAATTTACTGATGAGGCTCTTGCTCTTTTAGTATCAACCAGTACAAGTGATTTCCAATCACTAAGCCTTAATAAAACCTTAAGAAAGAGTAATGAATATAACAACCATATTCTTAATTACAACAACCCTTATAGTTATCTTAATTACTATTAGCTTTTGATTACCACAAATATCACCAGACACAGAAAAACTCTCCCCATATGAATGCGGCTTCGACCCATTAGGAACCGCCCGTCTACCATTCTCGCTTCGATTCTTCCTAGTTGCAATCCTATTTCTTCTATTCGACCTAGAAATTGCGCTACTCCTTCCGATCCCATGAGCCATAAACCTTATACAACCAACAACCACTTTAATCTGAATATCCGCAATCATTATTCTTCTAACACTAGGCTTAATTTACGAATGATTAGCAGGGGGGCTAGAGTGGGCAGAGTAGGCAGTTAGTATAAATAAAACAACTAATTTCGACTTAGTAGCCCCAGGTTTTAACCCTGGACTGCCATATGACAACATATTTTACCTTTTCCTCTGCCTTCGTACTCGGAATTTTAGGGTTGGCCCTACACCGAACACACTTAGTTTCCGCACTACTCTGTATCGAAGCCATAATATTAGCCCTCTTTATAGCACTTACAGCATTCTCATCTACACTACAACTCCCCTCCACAAACATTTCTCCCATTCTCCTCCTTGCTTTTTCTGCCTGTGAAGCAGGAACTGGCCTCGCCTTATTAGTGGCAACCTCTCGAACACATGGCTCGGACCATCTTAAAAACCTAAACCTCTTACAATGCTAAAAATTCTTTTACCTACCCTTATATTAATTCCAACAGCCCTTCTATCAAAACAAAACATCCTTTTCACAATATACACCTCCTACTCAATACTACTTGCACTAATAAGTCTAGTCTGATTTAAGTATCCTCTAAACCCTAGCATAATATTCTCCTCTTCCTACCTAAACATTGACTCAATTTCCGCCCCATTAATAATCCTTTCCTGCTGACTTCTCCCACTAATAGCCCTAGCTAGCCAAAACCACCTCCAACACGAACCTCTTGCTCGAAAACGAAACTTTTTAGTAGTCATTACAACCCTACAAGTTGCCCTATTATTAACATTCTCCGCAACCGAATTCACCCTATTTTACATTATATTCGAAACAACATTAATTCCCACCCTCATTGTTATTACACGATGGGGAAACCAAGCCGAGCGACTTTCCGCAGGGACATACTTTCTATTTTACACACTTGCTGGATCTCTCCCCCTATTAGTTGCTATTCTATTTTTAAACACTAAATACTCCAACATTTCAATAGTAATAATAAACCTAATTCAACCAGAAACCCCCCACTCATGAACAAATAACATACTATGACTTGCCTGCTTAATCGCCTTCCTAGTGAAAATGCCTTTATATGGCCTCCACCTCTGACTCCCAAAAGCCCATGTGGAAGCCCCTATCGCTGGCTCAATGGTTCTGGCTGCAATTTTACTGAAACTCGGAGGCTACGGTATCATTCGAATCACCCCCCTACTAAACCCACTCTCAACAAAACTATACTACCCCTTTATTATTCTAGCCATTTGAGGCATCATCATAACCAGCTCAATCTGCCTACGACAAACTGACTTAAAATCTTTAATCGCTTACTCATCAGTAAGCCACATAGGCCTCGTAATTGCAGCCGCTTTGATTCAAACCCCATGAAGCCTAACAGGAGCAATTTTACTGATAATTGCCCACGGCCTTACCTCATCAATACTATTTTGTCTAGCAAACACAAACTATGAACGCACCCATAGCCGAACACTCCTTCTAGCCCGCGGCCTGCAACTTATTCTTCCTCTAACAATATCCTGGTGGCTTATAGCTAACTTAATAAATATGGCCCTCCCCCCCACAATTAATCTCACAGGCGAACTTCTAATCATAACATCATTATTCAACTGGTCCCCCCTAACAATCCTCATAACAGGAGTAGGCACTCTCTTAACAGCCACCTACTCACTTCATATATTTTTAACAACCCAACGAGGAAAGCTCCCACAACACGCTATCCAAACAAACCCGACATACACCCGAGAACACCTGCTACTGGTCCTACACATCCTCCCGATACTTATACTTATAATAAAACCCGAACTAATCATAGGCCCCCTTCCTTGTTGTCATAGTTTAACAAAAACATTAGAATGTGGATCTAAAAATAGAAGTTCAAACCTTCTTAATGACCGAGGGGTATTGTATACAAAGAACTGCTAACTCTGCGTCCTGGGATTAACCCCCCAGACTCCTCACTTTTAAAGGATCAGAGTTTAATCCATTGGTCTTAGGAGCCAAAATTCTTGGTGCAATTCCAAGTAAAAGTACATGCACAACATCCCCCACACCACCATAGCCGCTACCTTTCTATTCCTAATAATTCCCATCACAATAACCCTATACCCTCTACAAAACCAATGACACCTCTCCCATGTAAAGGTAGCTGTGCAAACAGCATTTTTTACCAGCATAATCCCCCTGTTTATCTTCATTAACTATGGACTAGAATTCACAACTACAAACATCCACTGAATCAACATCTCTAATTTTAGCATCAACATTAGCTTCATGCTAGACACCTACGCAATTACATTTTTACCCATCGCACTCTTTGTCACATGATCCATCTTGGAGTTTGCCGCATGATATATGACCTCAGACCCCTTTATCAACCGATTTTTTAAGTATCTTCTCCTATTCTTACTAGCTATATTAATTCTTGTTACCGCAAATAATATCTTCCAGCTTTTTATTGGGTGGGAGGGGGTTGGAATTATATCCTTTCTATTAATCGGGTGATGATTCTCACGTTCCGACGCAAACTCATCCGCCCTACAGGCAGTCATTTATAACCGAGTTGGGGATATTGGCCTTATCCTAACAATAGCCTGACTTGCTATAAACACAACCACCTGAGAATTTCATCAACTATTTACTAACCCAAACTCAGTCACCCTTGTCCCCCTCTTGGGTTTAATCTTAGCTGCCGCAGGAAAGTCTGCCCAATTTGGCCTTCACCCATGATTACCAGCAGCCATAGAAGGTCCTACTCCCGTCTCTGCCTTACTCCACTCCAGCACAATGGTTGTGGCAGGTGTATTCCTACTAATTCGCCTCCACCCCCTATTAGAAACAAACACAACAGCCCTATCCACCTGCCTTTGTCTAGGTGCAATAACAACCTTATTCACAGCAATTTGTGCCCTCACACAAAACGATATTAAAAAAATCATCGCCTTCTCAACCTCAAGCCAGCTTGGGTTGATAATGGTCACCGTAGGATTAAACCAACCACAACTAGCCTTCTTTCATATTTCAACCCACGCATTCTTTAAAGCCATGTTATTCCTCTGTTCTGGGTCGATCATTCATAATTTATCAGACGAACAGGACATCCGAAAGATAGGAGGCATTAACAAAGCAATACCCGTTACCACCTCCTGCCTAACCATCGGCAGCCTTGCCCTAATAGGAACCCCCTTTCTATCCGGCTTTTTCTCAAAAGACACCATCATCGAAACAATAAATACCTCCTACCTTAACGCCTGAGCCCTAATACTAACTCTCACAGCAACGGCCCTAACGGCCGCCTACAGCCTACGACTAATCTTCTACGTACAAATAAACACCTCCCGAGGGAACACTCTTGTCATCATTTCCGAAAACAATAAAACCCTAACCAACCCCCTTGTTCGCCTCGCAACAGGAAGCATTTTAACTGGCTTACTCCTTATCTCCTCTGTTCTTCCAATCAAAACAACAGCATTAACCATATCAACAAACATAAAACTGTCCGCATTACTCGTAACAATCTTAGGCCTTTTATATGCTTTAGAACTAGCCACCCAAACAACAACACTCTTGACTCCAAAACATAATAAGTTAAACAACTTCTCAAACCAACTAGGATTCTTCAACATAATCATTCACCGAACCCACCCAAACATTTCACTCATACAAGGACAAAACCTTGCCTCACACCTAAACGACCAACTATGGTATGAAAAAATTGGTCCAAAAATACTAACAATAACCAACACCCCCATGGTCAACAGCATTTCTACTGCCAACAAAGGTCTTATTAAAGCCTACTTAATCATATTTGTCCTATTTATGACCTCGGTGCTCATTTTTATTTTAATCTAATTACCCGCAAAGCCCCCCGCGCCAACCCACGTGACAGCTCTAACGCAACAAATAAAGCCAGCAATAAGCCTCACCCGGAAATTAATAAACAGCCACCCCCCCATGAATATAACAAAGACACCCCACTAAAGTCCGCACGAACAAAATGTAACCCTACACAATCAACCCCAACAACTCCAAACCCCTC
Organism: Tiliqua scincoides; assembly: GCF_035046505.1. Classification (NCBI taxonomy): domain Eukaryota; kingdom Metazoa; phylum Chordata; class Lepidosauria; order Squamata; family Scincidae; genus Tiliqua; species Tiliqua scincoides. The sequence continues at coordinate 9,178 of NW_027101607.1, forward strand.
CACCACCCACCCCCCACCAAATACCACAAACAACACCGTCACCAAAACAAAATACCCCCCAACATACAACCCAACAGACCAGCTCCCCCATGTCTCAGGGTAGGGCTCAGCCGCCAACGCTACAGAATAAGCAAATACCACCAACATTCCCCCTAAATAAATCAAAAATAAGACCAAAGAAACAAAAGAACTACCCAATCAAACCAACACACCACACCCAACGGCAGCAGCAACCACCAACCCAACCGCACCATAAAGCGGGGATGGGTTTGAGGCAACAGCCACCAACCCCCCCAATAAACAAAAAGATAATAAAAAAATAAAATAAACCATAATTTTTGCCTGGACTTTAACCAAGACCTGCGGCACGAAAAACCACTGTTGTATTCAACTACAAAAACTAATGACCCACAACCTACGAAAAACTCACCCAATCCTAAAGATTGTAAACAACACATTCATTGACCTCCCCACCCCATCAAATATCTCAGCATGATGAAATTTTGGCTCACTACTTGGATTTTGTCTAATCGCACAAGTCCTAACTGGCCTATTCCTTGCTATACACTACACAGCAGACATCTCTTCAGCATTTTCATCAATCGCACACATTTGTCGAGACGTACAATACGGGTGGCTAATCCGAAACCTGCACGCCAATGGGGCCTCCATATTCTTTATTTGCATTTACCTCCATATCGGACGGGGCTTATACTACGGCTCTTACATATACAAAGAAACCTGAAACATTGGGGTCGTTCTTCTTCTCCTTGTAATGGCAACAGCCTTTGTGGGCTACGTACTTCCATGGGGCCAGATATCTTTTTGAGGGGCCACCGTCATTACTAACCTTCTTTCAGCAATTCCCTATATCGGAACAACCTTGGTAGAATGAATCTGGGGAGGGTTCTCAGTAGACAACGCAACACTCACCCGATTCTTTTCATTCCATTTTATTCTGCCATTTATTATCATGGGAACCTCTATACTTCACCTCCTTTTCCTCCACGAAACAGGATCAAATAACCCCACAGGCCTAAACTCCAACACAGACAAAATCCCATTTCACCCTTATTACACCTATAAAGACCTTTTAGGCCTAACATTATTAATCTTCGTTCTCCTCCTACTAGCCCTCTTCTCCCCAAACTTACTAGGAGACCCAGAAAACTTTACCCCTGCAAACCCCTTAGTCACGCCACCACACATTAAACCCGAGTGATACTTCCTCTTTGCCTACGCTATCCTACGCTCAATCCCAAATAAATTAGGAGGCGTTCTTGCCTTATTATTTTCAATCCTAATCCTAATCTTCGTACCCATACTCCATACATCAAAGCAACGAGGAAACACCTTCCGGCCCCTATCCCAAGGGGTCTTTTGACTCCTTATATCAAATATCATTATCCTCACGTGAATCGGAGGACAGCCCGTAGAGGACCCCTTCATCATCATCGGACAAATTGCCTCAATACTCTACTTTGCTATTTTCCTCCTCCTCATACCAATTACAGCCAAACTAGAAGATAAAATACTCAAATGATAGCCCCACTCTAAGCCTTAGTAGCTTAATAGACAAAGCATTGGTCTTGTAAGCCAAAGATGGGAACTAAGACCCCCTAAGGCATCAGAGAGAGGGGACTCAAACCCCCACCGCTAGTCCCCAAAACTAGCATTCTAACTTTAAACTACCCCCTGGCGGCTTTTTTGCCCTCTACCTCAATTCACCCGTATCTGGCCGCCCCTGGCGGCTTTTTTGTCCTCTACCTCAATTCACCCGTATCTGGCCGCCCCTGGCGGCTTTTTTGTCCTCTACCTCAATTCACCCGTATCTGGCCGCCCCTGGCGGCTTTTTTGTCCTCTACCTCAATTCACCCGTATCTGGCCGCCCCTGGCGGCTTTTTTGTCCTCTACCTCAATTCACCCGTATCTGGCCGCCCCTGGCGGCTTTTTTGTCCTCTACCTCAATTCACCCGTATCTGGCCGCCCCTGGCGGCTTTTTATTGCTTTGCTGGTGATCTTACACATACTATGTATAATCGGACATTCACCTCTTGTCCTCATGCATATCATATCCGGTTAATCAGTCAATGATCAATCACAAACTAAGAATAATCGAACAATTAATTTTCAACCTCATGCATATCACAAAAGACTTCAAATTAAGGTTCTAAGACATACTATGTATAATCGGACATTTACCTCTTGTCCACACGCATATCACAACAGACAGATTATTAATGATTTCATACTTACAACACATCTCGAATATTTTCCTCTTTCACACATGCAGATCATAGAAGATTAGATTAGAATGATCTAGCACATATTATGTATAATTGGACATTTGCCCTCTTCGCCTCACGCATATCATGAGGACACTACCCTCTCCCAACCATGCCCATTAGATGCCATCACCCTTCTCCCCTGCTGCTCTCTTGCTCGACAGTTATCTATTATATTCTGCCATCTCCGAGAAACCAGCAATCCCTTAATGACGTGTACTCCCGTTACTAGCCCCGTGGGACACACGGAGTACGTTGGCTATTTCTCACTTTTTCCAAGGCCTCTGGTTCCTACCTCAGGGGCGGTCAAAGGATTCCCAACACTTTCTCACTTTTAACGATGCTTCTGGTTGGTGCATAATGTACACTTTGCCGAGAAATCATAGCATCCCGACCCCCAATGCATCTGGCCTTTTTTATTTTTTTTGGGGGAGTGGATCTCAGAGCCGCTTGCTAAAGTGGTCGCCTACAATTTGCCGTCCGATCTGGACCTACGGTGCACGTGATAAACGTTCCCACGTATAGAGCACGCGATTTCGTTTAATGCTTGAATGACATAAAATTAGTAACAAACGTGTTAAAACGTACGAAAAAGCACCTGTGAACACATGCGACGCAGGTGAAAATACAAGTGCAAATGTGTGCGCAGACGTGGACGTGGGCACGCGGGCGCGCCTGCAGCGCACGTATGTTTGCAAGCGCAAACGTGCGCAGACGTGGACGTGAGCACGCGGGCGCGCCTGCAGCGCACGTGCGTTTGCGAGTGCAGGCATGTGCGCGGGCGCGTTCACAGACGCAGACATGTACACAGGTGCAGGCGCACCCACAACGCAGGTGTCGGTGTAGGTGTAGGTGCGGACGTTCAGCTTGATACACGTAAATAAATACAACTTAATTTTTATGGCAAACCCCCCTACCCCCCTTACCGGTAATTTCTCACTTAGTCAGATTTACTCCTGCCAAACCCCTAAAACAGGATCTGACCAAACTAAAACTACCGGTTGTCCACGACCAGTTCATGCATTCTACAGATTGTAAATGCAGTCGTGGATACTAATATCAGTGCCGTAATGCATATTTACAACATGATTATATATACATTTTTTTTATCTTTTATACAAAAATTTTATGTTATTGTAGCTTAAAATTTTTAAAGCGAAGCACTGAAGATGCTGAGATGGGTGAGTCAAATTTCCCCAAAAACACAAAGTTTTGGTCCTAAACTTGCCATTGTTTTTAATCAAAATTACACATGCAAGCCTCCACACCCCAGTGAGAATGCCCACACAACCCCGAATAGCCAAGTGGAGCAGGTATCAGGATCTCTAACAAACCGAAGCCCACAACACCTTGCTACGCCACACCCACACGGGTACTCAGCAGTGAATAACATTAAGAAATAAGCGAAAGCTTGACTTAGCTATGATTAAGTTTGGCCGGTAAATTTCGTGCCAGCCACCGCGGTTATACGAAAGGCCAAAAACAATGACCCTCGGCGTAAAGCGTGACCAGAATAATGTCAAAAAAATTGAAGGAAAACCAAGCCAAGACTGTAAAATATATTGGCACAAGAACTCCACCAATAAAATGCCTTCAAATAAAAGACTATTCAACCTCACTAAAGCTAGGAAACAAACTAGGATTAGATACCCTACTATGCCTAGCCCTAAACATAGATGGTTAAACACACAAAACCATTCGCCAGAGAACTACAAGCGAAAAGCTCGAAACTCAAAGGACTTGGCGGTGCTCCACATCATCCTAGAGGAGCCTGTCCTATAATCGATACCCCACGCTTTACCCCACCATTCTTTGCAACTCAGCCTATATACCGCCGTCGTCAGCTTACCCTGTGAAAGAAACAAAGTAGGCAAAAAAGTTTACAACTAACACGTCAGGTCAAGGTGTAGCAGATAGAATGGAAGAGATGGGCTACATTTTCTGCCACAGAAAAATACGAAAGGTGTAATGAAACACACACCCAAAGGAGGATTTAGAAGTAAGCTAAATAAGAGTCTTTATCTTAAATTTGCTCTGGAGCGCGCACACACCGCCCGTCACTCTCATCGTCCAAAAATAAACTTAACATATAAAAATACTAACAATATAGATGAGGCAAGTCGTAACAAGGTAAGCGCACCGGAAGGCGTGCTTGGAACAACAACCAGTAGCTTAAAACAAAGCATTCAACTTACAATTGAAAAATGTTAGTGAGATCCTAACCTTTTTGAGCCAAACAACTAGCCCAATCACATAAACAAATCCTCTCATTAACAAAATAAATCATTCGACAAAACTAGTATATGTGATAGAACCTAACCAAAACGGCGCAACAGAAAAAGTACCGCAAGGGAACCCTGAAAGAATAATGAAACACACAAGCAAAACAAAGCAAAGATAAACCCTTGTACCTCTTGCATCATGGTCCAGCCAGAATAAAACAGACAAAGAGAACTTCAGCCTGTACCCCCGAAACCAAGTGAGCTACTACAAGACAACTGTAAGAGTGCACCCATCTCTGTGGCAAAAGAGTGGGAAGATCTAGTAGTAGCGGTGAAAAGCCAAACGAACTTGGTGATAGCTGGTTGCTCAATAAATGAATTTTAGTTCAACTTTAGGTTACTTCCAGCAAACAATAGCACGCATTTTAACCTAAAAGGTATTCAATGGGGGTACAGCCCCATTGAAATAGGATACAACCTGACTTAGAGAGAAAGCAACATAACCTACGCCCAGTAGGCCCTAAAGCAGCCACCAGTAAACACAGCGTCACAGCACAAAGACAATAAATCCCCCCTGTGTCTGCCACCTCCTAAAAACCTACCGAGCCACACTATTATTATAGACAAACTAATGCTAGAACTAGTAACAAGAAGCCCTTCTCTTAAGCACCCCCTTGACCCAGAAATAGAAAACCTACTGGACATTAACAGACCAAAACAGGAACAACAATTAAACAGCCAAAACTGTTACAAAAACTGTCAACCCGACACCGGTGTGCTAAAAAGATAGATTAAAAGCTGTAAAAGGAATTCAGCAAAACCTTGTCCCAACTGTTTACCAAAAACATAGCCTTTAGCTAAACAAGTATTAAAGGTCCTGCCTGCCCAGTGAAACTTTTAAACGGCCGCGGTATCCTAACCGTGCAAAGGTAGCGTAATCACTTGTCTTCTAAATAAAGACTAGTATGAACGGCTAAATGAGGACAAACCTGTCTCTTATAGCTAATCAGTGAAACTGATCTCCCAGTACAAAAGCTGGGATAAACACATAAGACGAGAAGACCCTGTGGAGCTTAAAACGACCGCTAATAAGCACCACTAATGCCCCTAGCCCATAGTTTTAAGTTGGGGCGACTTCGGAACAAAACAAAACTTCCGAGCACAGAACCACCACTTCTCACCAAGGCTAACAAGCCAAAGTACAAAGCCGACCCAGTCATACTGACCAACGAACCAAGTTACCCCAGGGATAACAGCGCTATCTTCTTCAAGAGTCCCTATCGACAAGAAGGTTTACGACCTCGATGTTGGATCAGGACACCCAAATGGTGTAGCCGCTATTAAAGGTTCGTTTGTTCAACGATTAACAGTCCTACGTGATCTGAGTTCAGACCGGAGCAATCCAGGTCGGTTTCTATCTATGACGCTTACTTCTTCAGTACGAAAGGACAAAGAAGAGGACCAATATTATAAACACGTCCTTAAAACTAGCTGAACAAAACTCAAGCTAAACAAAGCACCTAGAACACCCCCAGACAAGGGGTAATTATTAGGGTGGCAGAGCCAGGTGAATGCAAAAGACCTAAGATCTTTCTACTAGATGTTCAAATCATCTCCCTAATACATGAATGCATTACTCTTATATATCATTAATCCCCTATTATATATTATTCCCATCTTACTAGCTGTTGCCTTCCTTACACTACTGGAACGAAAAGTGCTCGGTTATATACAACTACGAAAAGGCCCTAACATCATTGGCCCTTATGGGCTATTACAACCATTTGCAGACGGCATTAAACTGTTTATTAAAGAACCCTTACGCCCCTCCTCTTCCTCTCCTGCCCTCTTCATCATAACCCCGACCTTAGCCCTATTTCTAGCCCTTATAATTTGAACCCCCCTCCCAATACCGGCCACCTTAGCAGACATAAACCTAGGCCTTCTCTTCATACTAGCCCTCTCAAGCATAGCAGTATATTCTATTCTATGATCAGGGTGGGCATCCAACTCAAAATACCCATTAATTGGCGCCCTACGTGCGGTAGCACAAACAATCTCATACGAGGTCACCCTGGGAATTATTTTACTAACCATTATTATCCTTACAGGGGGCTTCACTCTACAAATACTCTCAATTACACAAGAACACCAATGACTACTAATTTCATCATGACCTCTTGCCATAATATGGTTTATCTCAACACTAGCAGAAACAAACCGGGCCCCCTTTGATTTAACAGAAGGAGAATCAGAGCTTGTCTCTGGCTTTAATGTAGAGTATGCCGCTGGCCCATTCGCCCTATTTTTCCTAGCTGAATATGCAAACATCATACTAATAAATACCCTAACCTGCATCCTTTTCCTAAACCCAGGAACCTCCCTACCCCCAGACGTGTTCACAATAAACCTAATATTAAAAACAACTATCCTGACAATCATATTCTTATGAACTCGCGCCTCATACCCTCGTTTTCGTTACGACCAACTTATACACCTCTTATGAAAAAATTTCTTACCCCTAACCCTCGCTCTATTAATGTGGCATGCCTCTTTCCCAACAATATTATCAGGACTCCCCCCACAATAAACCAGGAAATATGCCCGAATCCCCAAGGATTACTTTGATAGAGTAAAACACAGGGGTTAAAATCCCCTTATTTCCTTCTTCTCGAAGCACTAGAAAAACAGGACACGAACCTGCACCAAAAGACTCAAAATCTTATGTACTTCATTATACTATTTTCTAGTAAAGTCAGCTAATTAAGCTTTCGGGCCCATACCCCGAAAATGTTGGTTAAAATCCTTCCTATACTAATGAACCCAATCATATCTTCACTGATTCTCTCAAGCGTAGCAACCGGCTCCATCATTACCCTATCAAGCACACACTGACTCCTTGCCTGAATCGGATTAGAACTAAATACCCTAGCCATTATTCCCCTTATCGCCAAACAACACCATCCCCGTGCAACTGAAGCCGCTACAAAATATTTCCTTACCCAAGCTGCTGCCTCAGCCACACTCCTATTCGCCAGCACAATCAATGCCTGATCCACCAGCACCTGAGACATTTCACAACTCACAAACCAACCTGCCTGCATCATAATAACAATAGCTCTAGCCATAAAACTAGGCCTAGCCCCCCTGCATTTCTGACTACCAGAAGTCCTACAAGGCACAACACTAAAAACAGCACTAATCATTACAACTTGACAAAAACTCGCCCCCCTCGCCCTACTTTATATAGCCGCCCCCGCTATCCACCCAAATACACTTCTAATTATAGGGCTACTGTCAACCTTGACCGGAGGGTGGGGAGGCATAAACCAAACACAGACACGAAAAATCATAGCATTCTCATCAATTGCCCACCTAGGTTGAATAGCTACAATTCTCACACTAAGCTCAAACTTAATACTCCTCAACCTATTTTTATACCTCATAATAACAACTACTGCCTTTATAATCCTTATCTTCATCACAGCAAAAAACATTAAA
>NW_027101608.1:0-17175 GCF_035046505.1 Tiliqua scincoides
TCATGCATTCTACAGATTGTAAATGCAGTCGTGGATACTAATATCAGTGCCGTAATGCATATTTACAACATGATTATATATACATTTTTTTTATCTTTTATACAAAAATTTTATGTTATTGTAGCTTAAAATTTTTAAAGCGAAGCACTGAAGATGCTGAGATGGGTGAGTCAAATTTCCCCAAAAACACAAAGTTTTGGTCCTAAACTTGCCATTGTTTTTAATCAAAATTACACATGCAAGCCTCCACACCCCAGTGAGAATGCCCACACAACCCCGAATAGCCAAGTGGAGCAGGTATCAGGATCTCTAACAAACCGAAGCCCACAACACCTTGCTACGCCACACCCACACGGGTACTCAGCAGTGAATAACATTAAGAAATAAGCGAAAGCTTGACTTAGCTATGATTAAGTTTGGCCGGTAAATTTCGTGCCAGCCACCGCGGTTATACGAAAGGCCAAAAACAATGACCCTCGGCGTAAAGCGTGACCAGAATAATGTCAAAAAAATTGAAGGAAAACCAAGCCAAGACTGTAAAATATATTGGCACAAGAACTCCACCAATAAAATGCCTTCAAATAAAAGACTATTCAACCTCACTAAAGCTAGGAAACAAACTAGGATTAGATACCCTACTATGCCTAGCCCTAAACATAGATGGTTAAACACACAAAACCATTCGCCAGAGAACTACAAGCGAAAAGCTCGAAACTCAAAGGACTTGGCGGTGCTCCACATCATCCTAGAGGAGCCTGTCCTATAATCGATACCCCACGCTTTACCCCACCATTCTTTGCAACTCAGCCTATATACCGCCGTCGTCAGCTTACCCTGTGAAAGAAACAAAGTAGGCAAAAAAGTTTACAACTAACACGTCAGGTCAAGGTGTAGCAGATAGAATGGAAGAGATGGGCTACATTTTCTGCCACAGAAAAATACGAAAGGTGTAATGAAACACACACCCAAAGGAGGATTTAGAAGTAAGCTAAATAAGAGTCTTTATCTTAAATTTGCTCTGGAGCGCGCACACACCGCCCGTCACTCTCATCGTCCAAAAATAAACTTAACATATAAAAATACTAACAATATAGATGAGGCAAGTCGTAACAAGGTAAGCGCACCGGAAGGCGTGCTTGGAACAACAACCAGTAGCTTAAAACAAAGCATTCAACTTACAATTGAAAAATGTTAGTGAGATCCTAACCTTTTTGAGCCAAACAACTAGCCCAATCACATAAACAAATCCTCTCATTAACAAAATAAATCATTCGACAAAACTAGTATATGTGATAGAACCTAACCAAAACGGCGCAACAGAAAAAGTACCGCAAGGGAACCCTGAAAGAATAATGAAACACACAAGCAAAACAAAGCAAAGATAAACCCTTGTACCTCTTGCATCATGGTCCAGCCAGAATAAAACAGACAAAGAGAACTTCAGCCTGTACCCCCGAAACCAAGTGAGCTACTACAAGACAACTGTAAGAGTGCACCCATCTCTGTGGCAAAAGAGTGGGAAGATCTAGTAGTAGCGGTGAAAAGCCAAACGAACTTGGTGATAGCTGGTTGCTCAATAAATGAATTTTAGTTCAACTTTAGGTTACTTCCAGCAAACAATAGCACGCATTTTAACCTAAAAGGTATTCAATGGGGGTACAGCCCCATTGAAATAGGATACAACCTGACTTAGAGAGAAAGCAACATAACCTACGCCCAGTAGGCCCTAAAGCAGCCACCAGTAAACACAGCGTCACAGCACAAAGACAATAAATCCCCCCTGTGTCTGCCACCTCCTAAAAACCTACCGAGCCACACTATTATTATAGACAAACTAATGCTAGAACTAGTAACAAGAAGCCCTTCTCTTAAGCACCCCCTTGACCCAGAAATAGAAAACCTACTGGACATTAACAGACCAAAACAGGAACAACAATTAAACAGCCAAAACTGTTACAAAAACTGTCAACCCGACACCGGTGTGCTAAAAAGATAGATTAAAAGCTGTAAAAGGAATTCAGCAAAACCTTGTCCCAACTGTTTACCAAAAACATAGCCTTTAGCTAAACAAGTATTAAAGGTCCTGCCTGCCCAGTGAAACTTTTAAACGGCCGCGGTATCCTAACCGTGCAAAGGTAGCGTAATCACTTGTCTTCTAAATAAAGACTAGTATGAACGGCTAAATGAGGACAAACCTGTCTCTTATAGCTAATCAGTGAAACTGATCTCCCAGTACAAAAGCTGGGATAAACACATAAGACGAGAAGACCCTGTGGAGCTTAAAACGACCGCTAATAAGCACCACTAATGCCCCTAGCCCATAGTTTTAAGTTGGGGCGACTTCGGAACAAAACAAAACTTCCGAGCACAGAACCACCACTTCTCACCAAGGCTAACAAGCCAAAGTACAAAGCCGACCCAGTCATACTGACCAACGAACCAAGTTACCCCAGGGATAACAGCGCTATCTTCTTCAAGAGTCCCTATCGACAAGAAGGTTTACGACCTCGATGTTGGATCAGGACACCCAAATGGTGTAGCCGCTATTAAAGGTTCGTTTGTTCAACGATTAACAGTCCTACGTGATCTGAGTTCAGACCGGAGCAATCCAGGTCGGTTTCTATCTATGACGCTTACTTCTTCAGTACGAAAGGACAAAGAAGAGAGGACCAATATTATAAACACGTCCTTAAAACTAGCTGAACAAAACTCAAGCTAAACAAAGCACCTAGAACACCCCCAGACAAGGGGTAATTATTAGGGTGGCAGAGCCAGGTGAATGCAAAAGACCTAAGATCTTTCTACTAGATGTTCAAATCATCTCCCTAATACATGAATGCATTACTCTTATATATCATTAATCCCCTATTATATATTATTCCCATCTTACTAGCTGTTGCCTTCCTTACACTACTGGAACGAAAAGTGCTCGGTTATATACAACTACGAAAAGGCCCTAACATCATTGGCCCTTATGGGCTATTACAACCATTTGCAGACGGCATTAAACTGTTTATTAAAGAACCCTTACGCCCCTCCTCTTCCTCTCCTGCCCTCTTCATCATAACCCCGACCTTAGCCCTATTTCTAGCCCTTATAATTTGAACCCCCCTCCCAATACCGGCCACCTTAGCAGACATAAACCTAGGCCTTCTCTTCATACTAGCCCTCTCAAGCATAGCAGTATATTCTATTCTATGATCAGGGTGGGCATCCAACTCAAAATACCCATTAATTGGCGCCCTACGTGCGGTAGCACAAACAATCTCATACGAGGTCACCCTGGGAATTATTTTACTAACCATTATTATCCTTACAGGGGGCTTCACTCTACAAATACTCTCAATTACACAAGAACACCAATGACTACTAATTTCATCATGACCTCTTGCCATAATATGGTTTATCTCAACACTAGCAGAAACAAACCGGGCCCCCTTTGATTTAACAGAAGGAGAATCAGAGCTTGTCTCTGGCTTTAATGTAGAGTATGCCGCTGGCCCATTCGCCCTATTTTTCCTAGCTGAATATGCAAACATCATACTAATAAATACCCTAACCTGCATCCTTTTCCTAAACCCAGGAACCTCCCTACCCCCAGACGTGTTCACAATAAACCTAATATTAAAAACAACTATCCTGACAATCATATTCTTATGAACTCGCGCCTCATACCCTCGTTTTCGTTACGACCAACTTATACACCTCTTATGAAAAAATTTCTTACCCCTAACCCTCGCTCTATTAATGTGGCATGCCTCTTTCCCAACAATATTATCAGGACTCCCCCCACAATAAACCAGGAAATATGCCCGAATCCCCAAGGATTACTTTGATAGAGTAAAACACAGGGGTTAAAATCCCCTTATTTCCTTCTTCTCGAAGCACTAGAAAAACAGGACACGAACCTGCACCAAAAGACTCAAAATCTTATGTACTTCATTATACTATTTTCTAGTAAAGTCAGCTAATTAAGCTTTCGGGCCCATACCCCGAAAATGTTGGTTAAAATCCTTCCTATACTAATGAACCCAATCATATCTTCACTGATTCTCTCAAGCGTAGCAACCGGCTCCATCATTACCCTATCAAGCACACACTGACTCCTTGCCTGAATCGGATTAGAACTAAATACCCTAGCCATTATTCCCCTTATCGCCAAACAACACCATCCCCGTGCAACTGAAGCCGCTACAAAATATTTCCTTACCCAAGCTGCTGCCTCAGCCACACTCCTATTCGCCAGCACAATCAATGCCTGATCCACCAGCACCTGAGACATTTCACAACTCACAAACCAACCTGCCTGCATCATAATAACAATAGCTCTAGCCATAAAACTAGGCCTAGCCCCCCTGCATTTCTGACTACCAGAAGTCCTACAAGGCACAACACTAAAAACAGCACTAATCATTACAACTTGACAAAAACTCGCCCCCCTCGCCCTACTTTATATAGCCGCCCCCGCTATCCACCCAAATACACTTCTAATTATAGGGCTACTGTCAACCTTGACCGGAGGGTGGGGAGGCATAAACCAAACACAGACACGAAAAATCATAGCATTCTCATCAATTGCCCACCTAGGTTGAATAGCTACAATTCTCACACTAAGCTCAAACTTAATACTCCTCAACCTATTTTTATACCTCATAATAACAACTACTGCCTTTATAATCCTTATCTTCATCACAGCAAAAAACATTAAAGATTTAACCACCTCTTGAACAATTTCCCCCTCAACCATAGCACTTATATTTTTACTACTAATATCTCTAGGAGGGCTCCCCCCGCTAACAGGCTTTATCCCAAAATGGTTAATTTTACAAGAATTAACAACCCACAACCTATCAATGACCGCAGCCCTACTTGCCCTCTCCGCTCTATTAAGCCTATTCTTTTACTTACGACTATCTTACATCACAACCCTCACAGTGTTCCCAACCACCACACAAACAACACACAAATGACGATTCCAACCTAAACTAAGTACAACCACAATCTCAACCCTCTTACTACCATCCTTACTCCTCTTACCCCTAACCCCAATGATACTTTAAGAGGCTTAGGTTAACAAAACCAAGGGCCTTCAAAGCCCTAAATAAGAGTTCAACCCTCCTAGCCCCTGAAGGCATGTAAAACTTTAACTTACATCTCCTGATTGCAACTCAGGCACTTTAATTAAGCTAAAACCTCCCAGACAGACGGGCCTCGATCCCGTAAATTTCTAGTTAACAGCTAAACGCCCCATCCAGCGGGCTTCAATCTGAGCTTCTTCTAAAAAAAGAAGCTCCGGCACACCTTTGGTGTGCTTCTCTAGATTTGCACTCTAGCGTGAATCACCACGAAGCTATTGTGATAAGAGTGGGACTGGCACCCACCTATACAGGGCTACAACCTGCCACCTACTATCGGCCATCTTACCTGTGACCATTAATCGTTGATTCTTCTCAACCAACCACAAAGATATCGGCACCTTATACTTAATCTTCGGAGCTTGAGCAGGAATAGTTGGTACAGCACTTAGCCTGTTAATTCGGGCTGAACTAAGTCAACCTGGCGCCCTGCTAGGCGATGATCAGATCTATAACGTCATTGTAACAGCCCATGCTTTTGTCATAATTTTCTTTATAGTAATGCCTGTAATAATCGGCGGGTTCGGAAATTGACTAGTCCCCCTAATAATTGGGGCGCCAGATATGGCCTTCCCACGAATAAACAACATGAGTTTTTGACTTCTCCCTCCTTCTCTATTACTGCTACTTGCATCCTCGGGGGTGGAAGCCGGGGCCGGCACCGGGTGAACCGTCTACCCTCCCTTAGCCGGGAACTTAGCCCATGCCGGGGCCTCTGTAGATCTAACCATCTTCTCCCTCCACCTCGCGGGAGTCTCCTCAATTCTTGGGGCCATTAACTTTATTACTACCTGCATCAACATAAAACCACCCTCCATAACCCAATACCAAACCCCTCTATTCGTATGATCAGTAATAATCACGGCAGTTCTACTTTTACTATCACTACCCGTCCTTGCCGCCGGTATCACAATACTACTAACAGACCGAAATTTAAACACATCTTTCTTCGATCCTGCAGGTGGGGGGGACCCAATTTTATACCAACATCTGTTTTGGTTCTTTGGTCACCCAGAAGTCTACATTTTGATTCTTCCTGGCTTTGGAATAATCTCACACATTGTAACCTATTATGCTGGAAAAAAAGAACCTTTCGGCTACATGGGTATAGTATGAGCCATAATATCTATCGGCTTCTTAGGCTTTATCGTATGAGCCCACCACATATTTACCGTTGGAATGGATGTCGATACCCGAGCATATTTCACTTCCGCCACAATAATCATCGCAATTCCAACAGGTGTAAAGGTATTTAGCTGGCTCGCAACTTTACATGGGGGCATAATCAAATGAGATGCTGCCATACTCTGGGCCCTGGGCTTCATTTTCCTATTTACTGTGGGAGGCCTAACAGGCATTGTACTTGCCAACTCATCCTTAGACATTGTTCTTCATGACACATATTACGTCGTAGCTCATTTCCACTATGTATTATCCATAGGTGCCGTATTTGCAATCATAGGAGGCTTTGTACATTGATTTCCCCTATTTTCAGGCTATACACTTCATCAAACTTGAACAAAAGTCCAATTTGGTGTCATATTTGCCGGGGTTAATCTGACCTTCTTCCCTCAACACTTCCTTGGGCTATCAGGAATGCCCCGCCGTTACTCCGACTATCCTGACGCATATACCATCTGAAATACTTTATCATCAATTGGCTCACTAATTTCTCTAGTAGCCGTAATCATAATAATGTTTATCATTTGAGAAGCATTCGCAGCTAAACGAGAAGTTTTCGCCCTAGAACTAACAAACACAAACCTAGAATGACTTCACGGCTGCCCACCCCCTTATCACACTTACGAAGAACCAACATATGTACAAACAAACTCAAGAAAGGGAGGAATCGAACCGCCTTCTACTGGTTTCAAGCCAATCACATAGCCAAGATGCTTCTTTCTCATGAGACCCTAGTAAATTTATTATGTAGCCCTGTCAGAGCTAAGTTATAGGTTAGCCCCTATGGGCCTCATGATGGCACACCCCGCTCAACTCGGATTTCAAGACGCAGCATCTCCCATTATAGAAGAGCTCTTACATTTTCATGACCACGCCATTATAATTGTCTTCTTAATTAGTGCTTTAGTATTATACATTATTTCTTTAATAATAACAACAAAGCTAACACACACAAATACCATAGACGCCCAAGAAGTAGAAATAATCTGAACAATTCTTCCTGCAATCATTTTAATCTTAATTGCCCTCCCTTCCCTTCGCATTCTCTACCTCATAGATGAAATCAACAACCCACACCTAACTGTTAAAGCTCTCGGCCACCAATGATATTGGAGCTATGAGTACACAGACTATCAAGATCTCGCATTTGACTCTTACATAATTCCCTCACAAGACCTCCCTCAAGGACACCTCCGTCTATTAGAAGTAGATCACCGAATAGTAGTTCCAATAGAATCCCCAATTCGCATACTAATCTCCGCAGAAGATGTCCTGCACTCATGGGCCGTACCCGCCCTCGGCATTAAAACAGATGCCATTCCCGGACGACTAAATCAAACAACCTTTATCACTTCTCACCCAGGCTTGTTCTATGGACAATGCTCAGAAATCTGCGGATCTAACCACAGCTTCATGCCCATTGTAGTAGAAGCAATTCCACTAAAACACTTTGAAGACTGAACCACAACAATACTCACTGCATCACTAAGAAGCTTTTATCAGCGTTAGCCTTTTAAGCTAAAGAAGGAGACAACACCTGCCCCCTTAGTGATATGCCTCAATTAAACCCTGCCCCCTGATTAATAATCCTCCTACTTTCATGAACAATCTTATTAACAATTCTCCAAACCAAAACTTTAATAATAACCTCTCAAAATCTCCCAATCCAAAACACCCCCACACCTAAAGCCTCACCTTGAAACTGACCATGAATTTAAGCTTCTTCGACCAATTTTTAAGCCCACAACTCCTTGGAATCCCCCTTATCACCCTAGCAATAATCCTGCCACCAACCCTAATTTTTACAAAAACAAGCCGACTTATCTTAAATCGGCTAGAAACGGTACAAACATGAGCAATCTTTATATTTGTAAAACAACTTATATTACCCCTAAACAAACCAGGCCACAAATGAGCCGCACTCTTAACCTCACTTATATTATTCCTTCTCCTATTCAATTTGCTAGGACTTTTCCCTTATACATTCACCCCAACTACCCAGCTATCAATAAATATGGGTTTAGCAGTACCCTTATGACTAGCAACTGTATTAATTGGCTTACGCAATCAACCAACCCTTTCATTAGGCCACCTTCTACCAGAAGGCACCCCAACCCCTCTCGTACCTGTTCTCATTATTATCGAAACAATTAGCCTACTCATTCGCCCTCTTGCACTAGGCGTTCGACTAACAGCCAACTTAACAGCAGGTCACCTGCTAATCCAACTTATTTCTACCGCCGTATTTGTAATACTACCCATAATAACTGCAACCGCAACACTAACCTTTATTGTCCTCTTACTTTTAACTATTCTAGAGGTCGCAGTAGCAATTATTCAAGCCTACGTCTTCACTTTACTATTAAGCCTATACCTACAAGAAAATACTTAATGATCCACCAAGCACATGCCTATCATATAGTAGACCAAAGCCCCTGGCCCCTAACAGGCGCAATCGCTGCCTTACTTATAACATCCGGACTCGCCGTCTGATTTCACTTCAACAATATACTATTAATGAATATCGGCCTAATTATCCTCCTTCTAACAATACTACAATGGTGGCGAGATATCACCCGTGAGGGAACCTTTCAAGGCCACCACACGGTCCCTGTACAAAAAGGCCTCCGATACGGGATAATCCTTTTTATTACATCAGAGGTCTTCTTTTTTATCGGCTTTTTCTGAGCTTTCTACCACTCAAGCCTGGCCCCAACCCCGGAGCTTGGGGGCTGTTGACCCCCTAGCGGAATTCACCCATTAAACCCATTTGAAGTACCCCTTCTAAACACAGCTGTACTCCTAGCCTCTGGTGTTACCGTAACATGAGCCCACCATTCTATTATAGAAAATAATCGAAAAGAAGCAATTCAAGCCCTTACACTAACCATTGCCTTGGGCCTTTACTTCACCGCCCTCCAAGCCATAGAATACTATGAAGCCCCTTTCGCTATTTCAGATAGCGTTTACGGGTCAACATTCTTTGTGGCAACAGGCTTCCATGGCCTCCACGTAATTATTGGATCAACTTTTTTAATTGTTTGCTTACTACGACAGATCATATATCACTTCACAACAAACCACCACTTCGGATTTGAAGCCGCCGCATGATACTGACATTTCGTAGACGTTGTATGACTGTTCCTTTACATCTCAATTTACTGATGAGGCTCTTGCTCTTTTAGTATCAACCAGTACAAGTGATTTCCAATCACTAAGCCTTAATAAAACCTTAAGAAAGAGTAATGAATATAACAACCATATTCTTAATTACAACAACCCTTATAGTTATCTTAATTACTATTAGCTTTTGATTACCACAAATATCACCAGACACAGAAAAACTCTCCCCATATGAATGCGGCTTCGACCCATTAGGAACCGCCCGTCTACCATTCTCGCTTCGATTCTTCCTAGTTGCAATCCTATTTCTTCTATTCGACCTAGAAATTGCGCTACTCCTTCCGATCCCATGAGCCATAAACCTTATACAACCAACAACCACTTTAATCTGAATATCCGCAATCATTATTCTTCTAACACTAGGCTTAATTTACGAATGATTAGCAGGGGGGCTAGAGTGGGCAGAGTAGGCAGTTAGTATAAATAAAACAACTAATTTCGACTTAGTAGCCCCAGGTTTTAACCCTGGACTGCCATATGACAACATATTTTACCTTTTCCTCTGCCTTCGTACTCGGAATTTTAGGGTTGGCCCTACACCGAACACACTTAGTTTCCGCACTACTCTGTATCGAAGCCATAATATTAGCCCTCTTTATAGCACTTACAGCATTCTCATCTACACTACAACTCCCCTCCACAAACATTTCTCCCATTCTCCTCCTTGCTTTTTCTGCCTGTGAAGCAGGAACTGGCCTCGCCTTATTAGTGGCAACCTCTCGAACACATGGCTCGGACCATCTTAAAAACCTAAACCTCTTACAATGCTAAAAATTCTTTTACCTACCCTTATATTAATTCCAACAGCCCTTCTATCAAAACAAAACATCCTTTTCACAATATACACCTCCTACTCAATACTACTTGCACTAATAAGTCTAGTCTGATTTAAGTATCCTCTAAACCCTAGCATAATATTCTCCTCTTCCTACCTAAACATTGACTCAATTTCCGCCCCATTAATAATCCTTTCCTGCTGACTTCTCCCACTAATAGCCCTAGCTAGCCAAAACCACCTCCAACACGAACCTCTTGCTCGAAAACGAAACTTTTTAGTAGTCATTACAACCCTACAAGTTGCCCTATTATTAACATTCTCCGCAACCGAATTCACCCTATTTTACATTATATTCGAAACAACATTAATTCCCACCCTCATTGTTATTACACGATGGGGAAACCAAGCCGAGCGACTTTCCGCAGGGACATACTTTCTATTTTACACACTTGCTGGATCTCTCCCCCTATTAGTTGCTATTCTATTTTTAAACACTAAATACTCCAACATTTCAATAGTAATAATAAACCTAATTCAACCAGAAACCCCCCACTCATGAACAAATAACATACTATGACTTGCCTGCTTAATCGCCTTCCTAGTGAAAATGCCTTTATATGGCCTCCACCTCTGACTCCCAAAAGCCCATGTGGAAGCCCCTATCGCTGGCTCAATGGTTCTGGCTGCAATTTTACTGAAACTCGGAGGCTACGGTATCATTCGAATCACCCCCCTACTAAACCCACTCTCAACAAAACTATACTACCCCTTTATTATTCTAGCCATTTGAGGCATCATCATAACCAGCTCAATCTGCCTACGACAAACTGACTTAAAATCTTTAATCGCTTACTCATCAGTAAGCCACATAGGCCTCGTAATTGCAGCCGCTTTGATTCAAACCCCATGAAGCCTAACAGGAGCAATTTTACTGATAATTGCCCACGGCCTTACCTCATCAATACTATTTTGTCTAGCAAACACAAACTATGAACGCACCCATAGCCGAACACTCCTTCTAGCCCGCGGCCTGCAACTTATTCTTCCTCTAACAATATCCTGGTGGCTTATAGCTAACTTAATAAATATGGCCCTCCCCCCCACAATTAATCTCACAGGCGAACTTCTAATCATAACATCATTATTCAACTGGTCCCCCCTAACAATCCTCATAACAGGAGTAGGCACTCTCTTAACAGCCACCTACTCACTTCATATATTTTTAACAACCCAACGAGGAAAGCTCCCACAACACGCTATCCAAACAAACCCGACATACACCCGAGAACACCTGCTACTGGTCCTACACATCCTCCCGATACTTATACTTATAATAAAACCCGAACTAATCATAGGCCCCCTTCCTTGTTGTCATAGTTTAACAAAAACATTAGAATGTGGATCTAAAAATAGAAGTTCAAACCTTCTTAATGACCGAGGGGTATTGTATACAAAGAACTGCTAACTCTGCGTCCTGGGATTAACCCCCCAGACTCCTCACTTTTAAAGGATCAGAGTTTAATCCATTGGTCTTAGGAGCCAAAATTCTTGGTGCAATTCCAAGTAAAAGTACATGCACAACATCCCCCACACCACCATAGCCGCTACCTTTCTATTCCTAATAATTCCCATCACAATAACCCTATACCCTCTACAAAACCAATGACACCTCTCCCATGTAAAGGTAGCTGTGCAAACAGCATTTTTTACCAGCATAATCCCCCTGTTTATCTTCATTAACTATGGACTAGAATTCACAACTACAAACATCCACTGAATCAACATCTCTAATTTTAGCATCAACATTAGCTTCATGCTAGACACCTACGCAATTACATTTTTACCCATCGCACTCTTTGTCACATGATCCATCTTGGAGTTTGCCGCATGATATATGACCTCAGACCCCTTTATCAACCGATTTTTTAAGTATCTTCTCCTATTCTTACTAGCTATATTAATTCTTGTTACCGCAAATAATATCTTCCAGCTTTTTATTGGGTGGGAGGGGGTTGGAATTATATCCTTTCTATTAATCGGGTGATGATTCTCACGTTCCGACGCAAACTCATCCGCCCTACAGGCAGTCATTTATAACCGAGTTGGGGATATTGGCCTTATCCTAACAATAGCCTGACTTGCTATAAACACAACCACCTGAGAATTTCATCAACTATTTACTAACCCAAACTCAGTCACCCTTGTCCCCCTCTTGGGTTTAATCTTAGCTGCCGCAGGAAAGTCTGCCCAATTTGGCCTTCACCCATGATTACCAGCAGCCATAGAAGGTCCTACTCCCGTCTCTGCCTTACTCCACTCCAGCACAATGGTTGTGGCAGGTGTATTCCTACTAATTCGCCTCCACCCCCTATTAGAAACAAACACAACAGCCCTATCCACCTGCCTTTGTCTAGGTGCAATAACAACCTTATTCACAGCAATTTGTGCCCTCACACAAAACGATATTAAAAAAATCATCGCCTTCTCAACCTCAAGCCAGCTTGGGTTGATAATGGTCACCGTAGGATTAAACCAACCACAACTAGCCTTCTTTCATATTTCAACCCACGCATTCTTTAAAGCCATGTTATTCCTCTGTTCTGGGTCGATCATTCATAATTTATCAGACGAACAGGACATCCGAAAGATAGGAGGCATTAACAAAGCAATACCCGTTACCACCTCCTGCCTAACCATCGGCAGCCTTGCCCTAATAGGAACCCCCTTTCTATCCGGCTTTTTCTCAAAAGACACCATCATCGAAACAATAAATACCTCCTACCTTAACGCCTGAGCCCTAATACTAACTCTCACAGCAACGGCCCTAACGGCCGCCTACAGCCTACGACTAATCTTCTACGTACAAATAAACACCTCCCGAGGGAACACTCTTGTCATCATTTCCGAAAACAATAAAACCCTAACCAACCCCCTTGTTCGCCTCGCAACAGGAAGCATTTTAACTGGCTTACTCCTTATCTCCTCTGTTCTTCCAATCAAAACAACAGCATTAACCATATCAACAAACATAAAACTGTCCGCATTACTCGTAACAATCTTAGGCCTTTTATATGCTTTAGAACTAGCCACCCAAACAACAACACTCTTGACTCCAAAACATAATAAGTTAAACAACTTCTCAAACCAACTAGGATTCTTCAACATAATCATTCACCGAACCCACCCAAACATTTCACTCATACAAGGACAAAACCTTGCCTCACACCTAAACGACCAACTATGGTATGAAAAAATTGGTCCAAAAATACTAACAATAACCAACACCCCCATGGTCAACAGCATTTCTACTGCCAACAAAGGTCTTATTAAAGCCTACTTAATCATATTTGTCCTATTTATGACCTCGGTGCTCATTTTTATTTTAATCTAATTACCCGCAAAGCCCCCCGCGCCAACCCACGTGACAGCTCTAACGCAACAAATAAAGCCAGCAATAAGCCTCACCCGGAAATTAATAAACAGCCACCCCCCCATGAATATAACAAAGACACCCCACTAAAGTCCGCACGAACAAAATGTAACCCTACACAATCAACCCCAACAACTCCAAACCCCTCCACCACCCACCCCCCACCAAATACCACAAACAACACCGTCACCAAAACAAAATACCCCCCAACATACAACCCAACAGACCAGCTCCCCCATGTCTCAGGGTAGGGCTCAGCCGCCAACGCTACAGAATAAGCAAATACCACCAACATTCCCCCTAAATAAATCAAAAATAAGACCAAAGAAACAAAAGAACTACCCAATCAAACCAACACACCACACCCAACGGCAGCAGCAACCACCAACCCAACCGCACCATAAAGCGGGGATGGGTTTGAGGCAACAGCCACCAACCCCCCCAATAAACAAAAAGATAATAAAAAAATAAAATAAACCATAATTTTTGCCTGGACTTTAACCAAGACCTGCGGCACGAAAAACCACTGTTGTATTCAACTACAAAAACTAATGACCCACAACCTACGAAAAACTCACCCAATCCTAAAGATTGTAAACAACACATTCATTGACCTCCCCACCCCATCAAATATCTCAGCATGATGAAATTTTGGCTCACTACTTGGATTTTGTCTAATCGCACAAGTCCTAACTGGCCTATTCCTTGCTATACACTACACAGCAGACATCTCTTCAGCATTTTCATCAATCGCACACATTTGTCGAGACGTACAATACGGGTGGCTAATCCGAAACCTGCACGCCAATGGGGCCTCCATATTCTTTATTTGCATTTACCTCCATATCGGACGGGGCTTATACTACGGCTCTTACATATACAAAGAAACCTGAAACATTGGGGTCGTTCTTCTTCTCCTTGTAATGGCAACAGCCTTTGTGGGCTACGTACTTCCATGGGGCCAGATATCTTTTTGAGGGGCCACCGTCATTACTAACCTTCTTTCAGCAATTCCCTATATCGGAACAACCTTGGTAGAATGAATCTGGGGAGGGTTCTCAGTAGACAACGCAACACTCACCCGATTCTTTTCATTCCATTTTATTCTGCCATTTATTATCATGGGAACCTCTATACTTCACCTCCTTTTCCTCCACGAAACAGGATCAAATAACCCCACAGGCCTAAACTCCAACACAGACAAAATCCCATTTCACCCTTATTACACCTATAAAGACCTTTTAGGCCTAACATTATTAATCTTCGTTCTCCTCCTACTAGCCCTCTTCTCCCCAAACTTACTAGGAGACCCAGAAAACTTTACCCCTGCAAACCCCTTAGTCACGCCACCACACATTAAACCCGAGTGATACTTCCTCTTTGCCTACGCTATCCTACGCTCAATCCCAAATAAATTAGGAGGCGTTCTTGCCTTATTATTTTCAATCCTAATCCTAATCTTCGTACCCATACTCCATACATCAAAGCAACGAGGAAACACCTTCCGGCCCCTATCCCAAGGGGTCTTTTGACTCCTTATATCAAATATCATTATCCTCACGTGAATCGGAGGACAGCCCGTAGAGGACCCCTTCATCATCATCGGACAAATTGCCTCAATACTCTACTTTGCTATTTTCCTCCTCCTCATACCAATTACAGCCAAACTAGAAGATAAAATACTCAAATGATAGCCCCACTCTAAGCCTTAGTAGCTTAATAGACAAAGCATTGGTCTTGTAAGCCAAAGATGGGAACTAAGACCCCCTAAGGCATCAGAGAGAGGGGACTCAAACCCCCACCGCTAGTCCCCAAAACTAGCATTCTAACTTTAAACTACCCCCTGGCGGCTTTTTTGTCCTCTACCTCAATTCACCCGTATCTGGCCGCCCCTGGCGGCTTTTTTGTCCTCTACCTCAATTCACCCGTATCTGGCCGCCCCTGGCGGCTTTTTTGCCCTCTACCTCAATTCACCCGTATCTGGCCGCCCCTGGCGGCTTTTTTGTCCTCTACCTCAATTCACCCGTATCTGGCCGCCCCTGGCGGCTTTTTTGTCCTCTACCTCAATTCACCCGTATCTGGCCGCCCCTGGCGGCTTTTTTGTCCTCTACCTCAATTCACCCGTATCTGGCCGCCCCTGGCGGCTTTTTATTGCTTTTCTGGTGATCTTACACATACTATGTATAATCGGACATTCACCTCTTGTCCTCATGCATATCATATCCGGTTAATCAGTCAATGATCAATCACAAACTAAGAATAATCGAACAATTAATTTTCAACCTCATGCATATCACAAAAGACTTCAAATTAAGGTTCTAAGACATACTATGTATAATCGGACATTTACCTCTTGTCCACACGCATATCACAACAGACAGATTATTAATGATTTCATACTTACAACACATCTCGAATATTTTCCTCTTTCACACATGCAGATCATAGAAGATTAGATTAGAATGATCTAGCACATATTATGTATAATTGGACATTTGCCCTCTTCGCCTCACGCATATCATGAGGACACTACCCTCTCCCAACCATGCCCATTAGATGCCATCACCCTTCTCCCCTGCTGCTCTCTTGCTCGACAGTTATCTATTATATTCTGCCATCTCCGAGAAACCAGCAATCCCTTAATGACGTGTACTCCCGTTACTAGCCCCGTGGGACACACGGAGTACGTTGGCTATTTCTCACTTTTTCCAAGGCCTCTGGTTCCTACCTCAGGGGCGGTCAAAGGATTCCCAACACTTTCTCACTTTTAACGATGCTTCTGGTTGGTGCATAATGTACACTTTGCCGAGAAATCATAGCATCCCGACCCCCAATGCATCTGGCCTTTTTTATTTTTTTTGGGGGAGTGGATCTCAGAGCCGCTTGCTAAAGTGGTCGCCTACAATTTGCCGTCCGATCTGGACCTACGGTGCACGTGATAAACGTTCCCACGTATAGAGCACGCGATTTCGTTTAATGCTTGAATGACATAAAATTAGTAACAAACGTGTTAAAACGTACGAAAAAGCACCTGTGAA
This sequence comes from Tiliqua scincoides, assembly GCF_035046505.1. Lineage (NCBI taxonomy): Eukaryota > Metazoa > Chordata > Lepidosauria > Squamata > Scincidae > Tiliqua > Tiliqua scincoides. The sequence goes on from NW_027101608.1 coordinate 16,747, forward strand.
CACATGCGACGCAGGTGAAAATACAAGTGCAAATGTGTGCGCAGACGTGGACGTGGGCACGCGGGCGCGCCTGCAGCGCACGTATGTTTGCAAGCGCAAACGTGCGCAGACGTGGACGTGAGCACGCGGGCGCGCCTGCAGCGCACGTGCGTTTGCGAGTGCAGGCATGTGCGCGGGCGCGTTCACAGACGCAGACATGTACACAGGTGCAGGCGCACCCACAACGCAGGTGTCGGTGTAGGTGTAGGTGCGGACGTTCAGCTTGATACACGTAAATAAATACAACTTAATTTTTATGGCAAACCCCCCTACCCCCCTTACCGGTAATTTCTCACTTAGTCAGATTTACTCCTGCCAAACCCCTAAAACAGGATCTGACCAAACTAAAACTACCGGTTGTCCACGACCAGTTCATGCATTCTACAGATT
>NW_027101609.1:0-17171 GCF_035046505.1 Tiliqua scincoides
ACTCAAACCCCCACCGCTAGTCCCCAAAACTAGCATTCTAACTTTAAACTACCCCCTGGCGGCTTTTTTGTCCTCTACCTCAATTCACCCGTATCTGGCCGCCCCTGGCGGCTTTTTTGTCCTCTACCTCAATTCACCCGTATCTGGCCGCCCCTGGCGGCTTTTTTGTCCTCTACCTCAATTCACCCGTATCTGGCCGCCCCTGGCGGCTTTTTTGTCCTCTACCTCAATTCACCCGTATCTGGCCGCCCCTGGCGGCTTTTTTGTCCTCTACCTCAATTCACCCGTATCTGGCCGCCCCTGGCGGCTTTTTTGTCCTCTACCTCAATTCACCCGTATCTGGCCGCCCCTGGCGGCTTTTTATTGCTTTGCTGGTGATCTTACACATACTATGTATAATCGGACATTCACCTCTTGTCCTCATGCATATCATATCCGGTTAATCAGTCAATGATCAATCACAAACTAAGAATAATCGAACAATTAATTTTCAACCTCATGCATATCACAAAAGACTTCAAATTAAGGTTCTAAGACATACTATGTATAATCGGACATTTACCTCTTGTCCACACGCATATCACAACAGACAGATTATTAATGATTTCATACTTACAACACATCTCGAATATTTTCCTCTTTCACACATGCAGATCATAGAAGATTAGATTAGAATGATCTAGCACATATTATGTATAATTGGACATTTGCCCTCTTCGCCTCACGCATATCATGAGGACACTACCCTCTCCCAACCATGCCCATTGGATGCCATCACCCTTCTCCCCTGCTGCTCTCTTGCTCGACAGTTATCTATTATATTCTGCCATCTCCGAGAAACCAGCAATCCCTTAATGACGTGTACTCCCGTTACTAGCCCCGTGGGACACACGGAGTACGTTGGCTATTTCTCACTTTTTCCAAGGCCTCTGGTTCCTACCTCAGGGGCGGTCAAAGGATTCCCAACACTTTCTCACTTTTAACGATGCTTCTGGTTGGTGCATAATGTACACTTTGCCGAGAAATCATAGCATCCCGACCCCCAATGCATCTGGCCTTTTTTATTTTTTTTGGGGGAGTGGATCTCAGAGCCGCTTGCTAAAGTGGTCGCCTACAATTTGCCGTCCGATCTGGACCTACGGTGCACGTGATAAACGTTCCCACGTATAGAGCACGCGATTTCGTTTAATGCTTGAATGACATAAAATTAGTAACAAACGTGTTAAAACGTACGAAAAAGCACCTGTGAACACATGCGACGCAGGTGAAAATACAAGTGCAAATGTGTGCGCAGACGTGGACGTGGGCACGCGGGCGCGCCTGCAGCGCACGTATGTTTGCAAGCGCAAACGTGCGCAGACGTGGACGTGAGCACGCGGGCGCGCCTGCAGCGCACGTGCGTTTGCGAGTGCAGGCATGTGCGCGGGCGCGTTCACAGACGCAGACATGTACACAGGTGCAGGCGCACCCACAACGCAGGTGTCGGTGTAGGTGTAGGTGCGGACGTTCAGCTTGATACACGTAAATAAATACAACTTAATTTTTATGGCAAACCCCCCTACCCCCCTTACCGGTAATTTCTCACTTAGTCAGATTTACTCCTGCCAAACCCCTAAAACAGGATCTGACCAAACTAAAACTACCGGTTGTCCACGACCAGTTCATGCATTCTACAGATTGTAAATGCAGTCGTGGATACTAATATCAGTGCCGTAATGCATATTTACAACATGATTATATATACATTTTTTTTATCTTTTATACAAAAATTTTATGTTATTGTAGCTTAAAATTTTTAAAGCGAAGCACTGAAGATGCTGAGATGGGTGAGTCAAATTTCCCCAAAAACACAAAGTTTTGGTCCTAAACTTGCCATTGTTTTTAATCAAAATTACACATGCAAGCCTCCACACCCCAGTGAGAATGCCCACACAACCCCGAATAGCCAAGTGGAGCAGGTATCAGGATCTCTAACAAACCGAAGCCCACAACACCTTGCTACGCCACACCCACACGGGTACTCAGCAGTGAATAACATTAAGAAATAAGCGAAAGCTTGACTTAGCTATGATTAAGTTTGGCCGGTAAATTTCGTGCCAGCCACCGCGGTTATACGAAAGGCCAAAAACAATGACCCTCGGCGTAAAGCGTGACCAGAATAATGTCAAAAAAATTGAAGGAAAACCAAGCCAAGACTGTAAAATATATTGGCACAAGAACTCCACCAATAAAATGCCTTCAAATAAAAGACTATTCAACCTCACTAAAGCTAGGAAACAAACTAGGATTAGATACCCTACTATGCCTAGCCCTAAACATAGATGGTTAAACACACAAAACCATTCGCCAGAGAACTACAAGCGAAAAGCTCGAAACTCAAAGGACTTGGCGGTGCTCCACATCATCCTAGAGGAGCCTGTCCTATAATCGATACCCCACGCTTTACCCCACCATTCTTTGCAACTCAGCCTATATACCGCCGTCGTCAGCTTACCCTGTGAAAGAAACAAAGTAGGCAAAAAAGTTTACAACTAACACGTCAGGTCAAGGTGTAGCAGATAGAATGGAAGAGATGGGCTACATTTTCTGCCACAGAAAAATACGAAAGGTGTAATGAAACACACACCCAAAGGAGGATTTAGAAGTAAGCTAAATAAGAGTCTTTATCTTAAATTTGCTCTGGAGCGCGCACACACCGCCCGTCACTCTCATCGTCCAAAAATAAACTTAACATATAAAAATACTAACAATATAGATGAGGCAAGTCGTAACAAGGTAAGCGCACCGGAAGGCGTGCTTGGAACAACAACCAGTAGCTTAAAACAAAGCATTCAACTTACAATTGAAAAATGTTAGTGAGATCCTAACCTTTTTGAGCCAAACAACTAGCCCAATCACATAAACAAATCCTCTCATTAACAAAATAAATCATTCGACAAAACTAGTATATGTGATAGAACCTAACCAAAACGGCGCAACAGAAAAAGTACCGCAAGGGAACCCTGAAAGAATAATGAAACACACAAGCAAAACAAAGCAAAGATAAACCCTTGTACCTCTTGCATCATGGTCCAGCCAGAATAAAACAGACAAAGAGAACTTCAGCCTGTACCCCCGAAACCAAGTGAGCTACTACAAGACAACTGTAAGAGTGCACCCATCTCTGTGGCAAAAGAGTGGGAAGATCTAGTAGTAGCGGTGAAAAGCCAAACGAACTTGGTGATAGCTGGTTGCTCAATAAATGAATTTTAGTTCAACTTTAGGTTACTTCCAGCAAACAATAGCACGCATTTTAACCTAAAAGGTATTCAATGGGGGTACAGCCCCATTGAAATAGGATACAACCTGACTTAGAGAGAAAGCAACATAACCTACGCCCAGTAGGCCCTAAAGCAGCCACCAGTAAACACAGCGTCACAGCACAAAGACAATAAATCCCCCCTGTGTCTGCCACCTCCTAAAAACCTACCGAGCCACACTATTATTATAGACAAACTAATGCTAGAACTAGTAACAAGAAGCCCTTCTCTTAAGCACCCCCTTGACCCAGAAATAGAAAACCTACTGGACATTAACAGACCAAAACAGGAACAACAATTAAACAGCCAAAACTGTTACAAAAACTGTCAACCCGACACCGGTGTGCTAAAAAGATAGATTAAAAGCTGTAAAAGGAATTCAGCAAAACCTTGTCCCAACTGTTTACCAAAAACATAGCCTTTAGCTAAACAAGTATTAAAGGTCCTGCCTGCCCAGTGAAACTTTTAAACGGCCGCGGTATCCTAACCGTGCAAAGGTAGCGTAATCACTTGTCTTCTAAATAAAGACTAGTATGAACGGCTAAATGAGGACAAACCTGTCTCTTATAGCTAATCAGTGAAACTGATCTCCCAGTACAAAAGCTGGGATAAACACATAAGACGAGAAGACCCTGTGGAGCTTAAAACGACCGCTAATAAGCACCACTAATGCCCCTAGCCCATAGTTTTAAGTTGGGGCGACTTCGGAACAAAACAAAACTTCCGAGCACAGAACCACCACTTCTCACCAAGGCTAACAAGCCAAAGTACAAAGCCGACCCAGTCATACTGACCAACGAACCAAGTTACCCCAGGGATAACAGCGCTATCTTCTTCAAGAGTCCCTATCGACAAGAAGGTTTACGACCTCGATGTTGGATCAGGACACCCAAATGGTGTAGCCGCTATTAAAGGTTCGTTTGTTCAACGATTAACAGTCCTACGTGATCTGAGTTCAGACCGGAGCAATCCAGGTCGGTTTCTATCTATGACGCTTACTTCTTCAGTACGAAAGGACAAAGAAGAGAGGACCAATATTATAAACACGTCCTTAAAACTAGCTGAACAAAACTCAAGCTAAACAAAGCACCTAGAACACCCCCAGACAAGGGGTAATTATTAGGGTGGCAGAGCCAGGTGAATGCAAAAGACCTAAGATCTTTCTACTAGATGTTCAAATCATCTCCCTAATACATGAATGCATTACTCTTATATATCATTAATCCCCTATTATATATTATTCCCATCTTACTAGCTGTTGCCTTCCTTACACTACTGGAACGAAAAGTGCTCGGTTATATACAACTACGAAAAGGCCCTAACATCATTGGCCCTTATGGGCTATTACAACCATTTGCAGACGGCATTAAACTGTTTATTAAAGAACCCTTACGCCCCTCCTCTTCCTCTCCTGCCCTCTTCATCATAACCCCGACCTTAGCCCTATTTCTAGCCCTTATAATTTGAACCCCCCTCCCAATACCGGCCACCTTAGCAGACATAAACCTAGGCCTTCTCTTCATACTAGCCCTCTCAAGCATAGCAGTATATTCTATTCTATGATCAGGGTGGGCATCCAACTCAAAATACCCATTAATTGGCGCCCTACGTGCGGTAGCACAAACAATCTCATACGAGGTCACCCTGGGAATTATTTTACTAACCATTATTATCCTTACAGGGGGCTTCACTCTACAAATACTCTCAATTACACAAGAACACCAATGACTACTAATTTCATCATGACCTCTTGCCATAATATGGTTTATCTCAACACTAGCAGAAACAAACCGGGCCCCCTTTGATTTAACAGAAGGAGAATCAGAGCTTGTCTCTGGCTTTAATGTAGAGTATGCCGCTGGCCCATTCGCCCTATTTTTCCTAGCTGAATATGCAAACATCATACTAATAAATACCCTAACCTGCATCCTTTTCCTAAACCCAGGAACCTCCCTACCCCCAGACGTGTTCACAATAAACCTAATATTAAAAACAACTATCCTGACAATCATATTCTTATGAACTCGCGCCTCATACCCTCGTTTTCGTTACGACCAACTTATACACCTCTTATGAAAAAATTTCTTACCCCTAACCCTCGCTCTATTAATGTGGCATGCCTCTTTCCCAACAATATTATCAGGACTCCCCCCACAATAAACCAGGAAATATGCCCGAATCCCCAAGGATTACTTTGATAGAGTAAAACACAGGGGTTAAAATCCCCTTATTTCCTTCTTCTCGAAGCACTAGAAAAACAGGACACGAACCCGCACCAAAAGACTCAAAATCTTATGTACTTCATTATACTATTTTCTAGTAAAGTCAGCTAATTAAGCTTTCGGGCCCATACCCCGAAAATGTTGGTTAAAATCCTTCCTATACTAATGAACCCAATCATATCTTCACTGATTCTCTCAAGCGTAGCAACCGGCTCCATCATTACCCTATCAAGCACACACTGACTCCTTGCCTGAATCGGATTAGAACTAAATACCCTAGCCATTATTCCCCTTATCGCCAAACAACACCATCCCCGTGCAACTGAAGCCGCTACAAAATATTTCCTTACCCAAGCTGCTGCCTCAGCCACACTCCTATTCGCCAGCACAATCAATGCCTGATCCACCAGCACCTGAGACATTTCACAACTCACAAACCAACCTGCCTGCATCATAATAACAATAGCTCTAGCCATAAAACTAGGCCTAGCCCCCCTGCATTTCTGACTACCAGAAGTCCTACAAGGCACAACACTAAAAACAGCACTAATCATTACAACTTGACAAAAACTCGCCCCCCTCGCCCTACTTTATATAGCCGCCCCCGCTATCCACCCAAATACACTTCTAATTATAGGGCTACTGTCAACCTTGACCGGAGGGTGGGGAGGCATAAACCAAACACAGACACGAAAAATCATAGCATTCTCATCAATTGCCCACCTAGGTTGAATAGCTACAATTCTCACACTAAGCTCAAACTTAATACTCCTCAACCTATTTTTATACCTCATAATAACAACTACTGCCTTTATAATCCTTATCTTCATCACAGCAAAAAACATTAAAGATTTAACCACCTCTTGAACAATTTCCCCCTCAACCATAGCACTTATATTTTTACTACTAATATCTCTAGGAGGGCTCCCCCCGCTAACAGGCTTTATCCCAAAATGGTTAATTTTACAAGAATTAACAACCCACAACCTATCAATGACCGCAGCCCTACTTGCCCTCTCCGCTCTATTAAGCCTATTCTTTTACTTACGACTATCTTACATCACAACCCTCACAGTGTTCCCAACCACCACACAAACAACACACAAATGACGATTCCAACCTAAACTAAGTACAACCACAATCTCAACCCTCTTACTACCATCCTTACTCCTCTTACCCCTAACCCCAATGATACTTTAAGAGGCTTAGGTTAACAAAACCAAGGGCCTTCAAAGCCCTAAATAAGAGTTCAACCCTCCTAGCCCCTGAAGGCATGTAAAACTTTAACTTACATCTCCTGATTGCAACTCAGGCACTTTAATTAAGCTAAAACCTCCCAGACAGACGGGCCTCGATCCCGTAAATTTCTAGTTAACAGCTAAACGCCCCATCCAGCGGGCTTCAATCTGAGCTTCTTCTAAAAAAAGAAGCTCCGGCACACCTTTGGTGTGCTTCTCTAGATTTGCACTCTAGCGTGAATCACCACGAAGCTATTGTGATAAGAGTGGGACTGGCACCCACCTATACAGGGCTACAACCTGCCACCTACTATCGGCCATCTTACCTGTGACCATTAATCGTTGATTCTTCTCAACCAACCACAAAGATATCGGCACCTTATACTTAATCTTCGGAGCTTGAGCAGGAATAGTTGGTACAGCACTTAGCCTGTTAATTCGGGCTGAACTAAGTCAACCTGGCGCCCTGCTAGGCGATGATCAGATCTATAACGTCATTGTAACAGCCCATGCTTTTGTCATAATTTTCTTTATAGTAATGCCTGTAATAATCGGCGGGTTCGGAAATTGACTAGTCCCCCTAATAATTGGGGCGCCAGATATGGCCTTCCCACGAATAAACAACATGAGTTTTTGACTTCTCCCTCCTTCTCTATTACTGCTACTTGCATCCTCGGGGGTGGAAGCCGGGGCCGGCACCGGGTGAACCGTCTACCCTCCCTTAGCCGGGAACTTAGCCCATGCCGGGGCCTCTGTAGATCTAACCATCTTCTCCCTCCACCTCGCGGGAGTCTCCTCAATTCTTGGGGCCATTAACTTTATTACTACCTGCATCAACATAAAACCACCCTCCATAACCCAATACCAAACCCCTCTATTCGTATGATCAGTAATAATCACGGCAGTTCTACTTTTACTATCACTACCCGTCCTTGCCGCCGGTATCACAATACTACTAACAGACCGAAATTTAAACACATCTTTCTTCGATCCTGCAGGTGGGGGGGACCCAATTTTATACCAACATCTGTTTTGGTTCTTTGGTCACCCAGAAGTCTACATTTTGATTCTTCCTGGCTTTGGAATAATCTCACACATTGTAACCTATTATGCTGGAAAAAAAGAACCTTTCGGCTACATGGGTATAGTATGAGCCATAATATCTATCGGCTTCTTAGGCTTTATCGTATGAGCCCACCACATATTTACCGTTGGAATGGATGTCGATACCCGAGCATATTTCACTTCCGCCACAATAATCATCGCAATTCCAACAGGTGTAAAGGTATTTAGCTGGCTCGCAACTTTACATGGGGGCATAATCAAATGAGATGCTGCCATACTCTGGGCCCTGGGCTTCATTTTCCTATTTACTGTGGGAGGCCTAACAGGCATTGTACTTGCCAACTCATCCTTAGACATTGTTCTTCATGACACATATTACGTCGTAGCTCATTTCCACTATGTATTATCCATAGGTGCCGTATTTGCAATCATAGGAGGCTTTGTACATTGATTTCCCCTATTTTCAGGCTATACACTTCATCAAACTTGAACAAAAGTCCAATTTGGTGTCATATTTGCCGGGGTTAATCTGACCTTCTTCCCTCAACACTTCCTTGGGCTATCAGGAATGCCCCGCCGTTACTCCGACTATCCTGACGCATATACCATCTGAAATACTTTATCATCAATTGGCTCACTAATTTCTCTAGTAGCCGTAATCATAATAATGTTTATCATTTGAGAAGCATTCGCAGCTAAACGAGAAGTTTTCGCCCTAGAACTAACAAACACAAACCTAGAATGACTTCACGGCTGCCCACCCCCTTATCACACTTACGAAGAACCAACATATGTACAAACAAACTCAAGAAAGGGAGGAATCGAACCGCCTTCTACTGGTTTCAAGCCAATCACATAGCCAAGATGCTTCTTTCTCATGAGACCCTAGTAAATTTATTATGTAGCCCTGTCAGAGCTAAGTTATAGGTTAGCCCCTATGGGCCTCATGATGGCACACCCCGCTCAACTCGGATTTCAAGACGCAGCATCTCCCATTATAGAAGAGCTCTTACATTTTCATGACCACGCCATTATAATTGTCTTCTTAATTAGTGCTTTAGTATTATACATTATTTCTTTAATAATAACAACAAAGCTAACACACACAAATACCATAGACGCCCAAGAAGTAGAAATAATCTGAACAATTCTTCCTGCAATCATTTTAATCTTAATTGCCCTCCCTTCCCTTCGCATTCTCTACCTCATAGATGAAATCAACAACCCACACCTAACTGTTAAAGCTCTCGGCCACCAATGATATTGGAGCTATGAGTACACAGACTATCAAGATCTCGCATTTGACTCTTACATAATTCCCTCACAAGACCTCCCTCAAGGACACCTCCGTCTATTAGAAGTAGATCACCGAATAGTAGTTCCAATAGAATCCCCAATTCGCATACTAATCTCCGCAGAAGATGTCCTGCACTCATGGGCCGTACCCGCCCTCGGCATTAAAACAGATGCCATTCCCGGACGACTAAATCAAACAACCTTTATCACTTCTCACCCAGGCTTGTTCTATGGACAATGCTCAGAAATCTGCGGATCTAACCACAGCTTCATGCCCATTGTAGTAGAAGCAATTCCACTAAAACACTTTGAAGACTGAACCACAACAATACTCACTGCATCACTAAGAAGCTTTTATCAGCGTTAGCCTTTTAAGCTAAAGAAGGAGACAACACCTGCCCCCTTAGTGATATGCCTCAATTAAACCCTGCCCCCTGATTAATAATCCTCCTACTTTCATGAACAATCTTATTAACAATTCTCCAAACCAAAACTTTAATAATAACCTCTCAAAATCTCCCAATCCAAAACACCCCCACACCTAAAGCCTCACCTTGAAACTGACCATGAATTTAAGCTTCTTCGACCAATTTTTAAGCCCACAACTCCTTGGAATCCCCCTTATCACCCTAGCAATAATCCTGCCACCAACCCTAATTTTTACAAAAACAAGCCGACTTATCTTAAATCGGCTAGAAACGGTACAAACATGAGCAATCTTTATATTTGTAAAACAACTTATATTACCCCTAAACAAACCAGGCCACAAATGAGCCGCACTCTTAACCTCACTTATATTATTCCTTCTCCTATTCAATTTGCTAGGACTTTTCCCTTATACATTCACCCCAACTACCCAGCTATCAATAAATATGGGTTTAGCAGTACCCTTATGACTAGCAACTGTATTAATTGGCTTACGCAATCAACCAACCCTTTCATTAGGCCACCTTCTACCAGAAGGCACCCCAACCCCTCTCGTACCTGTTCTCATTATTATCGAAACAATTAGCCTACTCATTCGCCCTCTTGCACTAGGCGTTCGACTAACAGCCAACTTAACAGCAGGTCACCTGCTAATCCAACTTATTTCTACCGCCGTATTTGTAATACTACCCATAATAACTGCAACCGCAACACTAACCTTTATTGTCCTCTTACTTTTAACTATTCTAGAGGTCGCAGTAGCAATTATTCAAGCCTACGTCTTCACTTTACTATTAAGCCTATACCTACAAGAAAATACTTAATGATCCACCAAGCACATGCCTATCATATAGTAGACCAAAGCCCCTGGCCCCTAACAGGCGCAATCGCTGCCTTACTTATAACATCCGGACTCGCCGTCTGATTTCACTTCAACAATATACTATTAATGAATATCGGCCTAATTATCCTCCTTCTAACAATACTACAATGGTGGCGAGATATCACCCGTGAGGGAACCTTTCAAGGCCACCACACGGTCCCTGTACAAAAAGGCCTCCGATACGGGATAATCCTTTTTATTACATCAGAGGTCTTCTTTTTTATCGGCTTTTTCTGAGCTTTCTACCACTCAAGCCTGGCCCCAACCCCGGAGCTTGGGGGCTGTTGACCCCCTAGCGGAATTCACCCATTAAACCCATTTGAAGTACCCCTTCTAAACACAGCTGTACTCCTAGCCTCTGGTGTTACCGTAACATGAGCCCACCATTCTATTATAGAAAATAATCGAAAAGAAGCAATTCAAGCCCTTACACTAACCATTGCCTTGGGCCTTTACTTCACCGCCCTCCAAGCCATAGAATACTATGAAGCCCCTTTCGCTATTTCAGATAGCGTTTACGGGTCAACATTCTTTGTGGCAACAGGCTTCCATGGCCTCCACGTAATTATTGGATCAACTTTTTTAATTGTTTGCTTACTACGACAGATCATATATCACTTCACAACAAACCACCACTTCGGATTTGAAGCCGCCGCATGATACTGACATTTCGTAGACGTTGTATGACTGTTCCTTTACATCTCAATTTACTGATGAGGCTCTTGCTCTTTTAGTATCAACCAGTACAAGTGATTTCCAATCACTAAGCCTTAATAAAACCTTAAGAAAGAGTAATGAATATAACAACCATATTCTTAATTACAACAACCCTTATAGTTATCTTAATTACTATTAGCTTTTGATTACCACAAATATCACCAGACACAGAAAAACTCTCCCCATATGAATGCGGCTTCGACCCATTAGGAACCGCCCGTCTACCATTCTCGCTTCGATTCTTCCTAGTTGCAATCCTATTTCTTCTATTCGACCTAGAAATTGCGCTACTCCTTCCGATCCCATGAGCCATAAACCTTATACAACCAACAACCACTTTAATCTGAATATCCGCAATCATTATTCTTCTAACACTAGGCTTAATTTACGAATGATTAGCAGGGGGGCTAGAGTGGGCAGAGTAGGCAGTTAGTATAAATAAAACAACTAATTTCGACTTAGTAGCCCCAGGTTTTAACCCTGGACTGCCATATGACAACATATTTTACCTTTTCCTCTGCCTTCGTACTCGGAATTTTAGGGTTGGCCCTACACCGAACACACTTAGTTTCCGCACTACTCTGTATCGAAGCCATAATATTAGCCCTCTTTATAGCACTTACAGCATTCTCATCTACACTACAACTCCCCTCCACAAACATTTCTCCCATTCTCCTCCTTGCTTTTTCTGCCTGTGAAGCAGGAACTGGCCTCGCCTTATTAGTGGCAACCTCTCGAACACATGGCTCGGACCATCTTAAAAACCTAAACCTCTTACAATGCTAAAAATTCTTTTACCTACCCTTATATTAATTCCAACAGCCCTTCTATCAAAACAAAACATCCTTTTCACAATATACACCTCCTACTCAATACTACTTGCACTAATAAGTCTAGTCTGATTTAAGTATCCTCTAAACCCTAGCATAATATTCTCCTCTTCCTACCTAAACATTGACTCAATTTCCGCCCCATTAATAATCCTTTCCTGCTGACTTCTCCCACTAATAGCCCTAGCTAGCCAAAACCACCTCCAACACGAACCTCTTGCTCGAAAACGAAACTTTTTAGTAGTCATTACAACCCTACAAGTTGCCCTATTATTAACATTCTCCGCAACCGAATTCACCCTATTTTACATTATATTCGAAACAACATTAATTCCCACCCTCATTGTTATTACACGATGGGGAAACCAAGCCGAGCGACTTTCCGCAGGGACATACTTTCTATTTTACACACTTGCTGGATCTCTCCCCCTATTAGTTGCTATTCTATTTTTAAACACTAAATACTCCAACATTTCAATAGTAATAATAAACCTAATTCAACCAGAAACCCCCCACTCATGAACAAATAACATACTATGACTTGCCTGCTTAATCGCCTTCCTAGTGAAAATGCCTTTATATGGCCTCCACCTCTGACTCCCAAAAGCCCATGTGGAAGCCCCTATCGCTGGCTCAATGGTTCTGGCTGCAATTTTACTGAAACTCGGAGGCTACGGTATCATTCGAATCACCCCCCTACTAAACCCACTCTCAACAAAACTATACTACCCCTTTATTATTCTAGCCATTTGAGGCATCATCATAACCAGCTCAATCTGCCTACGACAAACTGACTTAAAATCTTTAATCGCTTACTCATCAGTAAGCCACATAGGCCTCGTAATTGCAGCCGCTTTGATTCAAACCCCATGAAGCCTAACAGGAGCAATTTTACTGATAATTGCCCACGGCCTTACCTCATCAATACTATTTTGTCTAGCAAACACAAACTATGAACGCACCCATAGCCGAACACTCCTTCTAGCCCGCGGCCTGCAACTTATTCTTCCTCTAACAATATCCTGGTGGCTTATAGCTAACTTAATAAATATGGCCCTCCCCCCCACAATTAATCTCACAGGCGAACTTCTAATCATAACATCATTATTCAACTGGTCCCCCCTAACAATCCTCATAACAGGAGTAGGCACTCTCTTAACAGCCACCTACTCACTTCATATATTTTTAACAACCCAACGAGGAAAGCTCCCACAACACGCTATCCAAACAAACCCGACATACACCCGAGAACACCTGCTACTGGTCCTACACATCCTCCCGATACTTATACTTATAATAAAACCCGAACTAATCATAGGCCCCCTTCCTTGTTGTCATAGTTTAACAAAAACATTAGAATGTGGATCTAAAAATAGAAGTTCAAACCTTCTTAATGACCGAGGGGTATTGTATACAAAGAACTGCTAACTCTGCGTCCTGGGATTAACCCCCCAGACTCCTCACTTTTAAAGGATCAGAGTTTAATCCATTGGTCTTAGGAGCCAAAATTCTTGGTGCAATTCCAAGTAAAAGTACATGCACAACATCCCCCACACCACCATAGCCGCTACCTTTCTATTCCTAATAATTCCCATCACAATAACCCTATACCCTCTACAAAACCAATGACACCTCTCCCATGTAAAGGTAGCTGTGCAAACAGCATTTTTTACCAGCATAATCCCCCTGTTTATCTTCATTAACTATGGACTAGAATTCACAACTACAAACATCCACTGAATCAACATCTCTAATTTTAGCATCAACATTAGCTTCATGCTAGACACCTACGCAATTACATTTTTACCCATCGCACTCTTTGTCACATGATCCATCTTGGAGTTTGCCGCATGATATATGACCTCAGACCCCTTTATCAACCGATTTTTTAAGTATCTTCTCCTATTCTTACTAGCTATATTAATTCTTGTTACCGCAAATAATATCTTCCAGCTTTTTATTGGGTGGGAGGGGGTTGGAATTATATCCTTTCTATTAATCGGGTGATGATTCTCACGTTCCGACGCAAACTCATCCGCCCTACAGGCAGTCATTTATAACCGAGTTGGGGATATTGGCCTTATCCTAACAATAGCCTGACTTGCTATAAACACAACCACCTGAGAATTTCATCAACTATTTACTAACCCAAACTCAGTCACCCTTGTCCCCCTCTTGGGTTTAATCTTAGCTGCCGCAGGAAAGTCTGCCCAATTTGGCCTTCACCCATGATTACCAGCAGCCATAGAAGGTCCTACTCCCGTCTCTGCCTTACTCCACTCCAGCACAATGGTTGTGGCAGGTGTATTCCTACTAATTCGCCTCCACCCCCTATTAGAAACAAACACAACAGCCCTATCCACCTGCCTTTGTCTAGGTGCAATAACAACCTTATTCACAGCAATTTGTGCCCTCACACAAAACGATATTAAAAAAATCATCGCCTTCTCAACCTCAAGCCAGCTTGGGTTGATAATGGTCACCGTAGGATTAAACCAACCACAACTAGCCTTCTTTCATATTTCAACCCACGCATTCTTTAAAGCCATGTTATTCCTCTGTTCTGGGTCGATCATTCATAATTTATCAGACGAACAGGACATCCGAAAGATAGGAGGCATTAACAAAGCAATACCCGTTACCACCTCCTGCCTAACCATCGGCAGCCTTGCCCTAATAGGAACCCCCTTTCTATCCGGCTTTTTCTCAAAAGACACCATCATCGAAACAATAAATACCTCCTACCTTAACGCCTGAGCCCTAATACTAACTCTCACAGCAACGGCCCTAACGGCCGCCTACAGCCTACGACTAATCTTCTACGTACAAATAAACACCTCCCGAGGGAACACTCTTGTCATCATTTCCGAAAACAATAAAACCCTAACCAACCCCCTTGTTCGCCTCGCAACAGGAAGCATTTTAACTGGCTTACTCCTTATCTCCTCTGTTCTTCCAATCAAAACAACAGCATTAACCATATCAACAAACATAAAACTGTCCGCATTACTCGTAACAATCTTAGGCCTTTTATATGCTTTAGAACTAGCCACCCAAACAACAACACTCTTGACTCCAAAACATAATAAGTTAAACAACTTCTCAAACCAACTAGGATTCTTCAACATAATCATTCACCGAACCCACCCAAACATTTCACTCATACAAGGACAAAACCTTGCCTCACACCTAAACGACCAACTATGGTATGAAAAAATTGGTCCAAAAATACTAACAATAACCAACACCCCCATGGTCAACAGCATTTCTACTGCCAACAAAGGTCTTATTAAAGCCTACTTAATCATATTTGTCCTATTTATGACCTCGGTGCTCATTTTTATTTTAATCTAATTACCCGCAAAGCCCCCCGCGCCAACCCACGTGACAGCTCTAACGCAACAAATAAAGCCAGCAATAAGCCTCACCCGGAAATTAATAAACAGCCACCCCCCCATGAATATAACAAAGACACCCCACTAAAGTCCGCACGAACAAAATGTAACCCTACACAATCAACCCCAACAACTCCAAACCCCTCCACCACCCACCCCCCACCAAATACCACAAACAACACCGTCACCAAAACAAAATACCCCCCAACATACAACCCAACAGACCAGCTCCCCCATGTCTCAGGGTAGGGCTCAGCCGCCAACGCTACAGAATAAGCAAATACCACCAACATTCCCCCTAAATAAATCAAAAATAAGACCAAAGAAACAAAAGAACTACCCAATCAAACCAACACACCACACCCAACGGCAGCAGCAACCACCAACCCAACCGCACCATAAAGCGGGGATGGGTTTGAGGCAACAGCCACCAACCCCCCCAATAAACAAAAAGATAATAAAAAAATAAAATAAACCATAATTTTTGCCTGGACTTTAACCAAGACCTGCGGCACGAAAAACCACTGTTGTATTCAACTACAAAAACTAATGACCCACAACCTACGAAAAACTCACCCAATCCTAAAGATTGTAAACAACACATTCATTGACCTCCCCACCCCATCAAATATCTCAGCATGATGAAATTTTGGCTCACTACTTGGATTTTGTCTAATCGCACAAGTCCTAACTGGCCTATTCCTTGCTATACACTACACAGCAGACATCTCTTCAGCATTTTCATCAATCGCACACATTTGTCGAGACGTACAATACGGGTGGCTAATCCGAAACCTGCACGCCAATGGGGCCTCCATATTCTTTATTTGCATTTACCTCCATATCGGACGGGGCTTATACTACGGCTCTTACATATACAAAGAAACCTGAAACATTGGGGTCGTTCTTCTTCTCCTTGTAATGGCAACAGCCTTTGTGGGCTACGTACTTCCATGGGGCCAGATATCTTTTTGAGGGGCCACCGTCATTACTAACCTTCTTTCAGCAATTCCCTATATCGGAACAACCTTGGTAGAATGAATCTGGGGAGGGTTCTCAGTAGACAACGCAACACTCACCCGATTCTTTTCATTCCATTTTATTCTGCCATTTATTATCATGGGAACCTCTATACTTCACCTCCTTTTCCTCCACGAAACAGGATCAAATAACCCCACAGGCCTAAACTCCAACACAGACAAAATCCCATTTCACCCTTATTACACCTATAAAGACCTTTTAGGCCTAACATTATTAATCTTCGTTCTCCTCCTACTAGCCCTCTTCTCCCCAAACTTACTAGGAGACCCAGAAAACTTTACCCCTGCAAACCCCTTAGTCACGCCACCACACATTAAACCCGAGTGATACTTCCTCTTTGCCTACGCTATCCTACGCTCAATCCCAAATAAATTAGGAGGCGTTCTTGCCTTATTATTTTCAATCCTA
This sequence comes from Tiliqua scincoides, assembly GCF_035046505.1. Lineage (NCBI taxonomy): Eukaryota > Metazoa > Chordata > Lepidosauria > Squamata > Scincidae > Tiliqua > Tiliqua scincoides. Next base: position 16,821 of record NW_027101609.1, read on the forward strand.
ATCCTAATCTTCGTACCCATACTCCATACATCAAAGCAACGAGGAAACACCTTCCGGCCCCTATCCCAAGGGGTCTTTTGACTCCTTATATCAAATATCATTATCCTCACGTGAATCGGAGGACAGCCCGTAGAGGACCCCTTCATCATCATCGGACAAATTGCCTCAATACTCTACTTTGCTATTTTCCTCCTCCTCATACCAATTACAGCCAAACTAGAAGATAAAATACTCAAATGATAGCCCCACTCTAAGCCTTAGTAGCTTAATAGACAAAGCATTGGTCTTGTAAGCCAAAGATGGGAACTAAGACCCCCTAAGGCATCAGAGAGAGGGGACTCAAACCCCCAC